>NW_026136716.1:13354789-13538413 GCF_905237075.1 Dicentrarchus labrax
CACACACACACACACACACACACACACAGTATTGCCACGCCATGCCAGATTGCATTACCTGTCCCTTTTCATAGACACATAATGAGATCATGGAAACCCTAAACGGATGGATGGAGGGAGAAAGATAGAGGGAGGGAGAGAGAGGGAGGGAGAGAGAGAGAGAGAGAGAGAGAAAGAAAGAGAAAGAAGTATTAGTTTAGAAGTTTTAGAAACATTCACAAACACTGAACAAAGATTTAGAATATTTTTCCATTATTGATTATGTCTGCATTTCTTTATAGGAATATTTTTTATTTCTATTCTACTTAGCTTTCTATTTATGTGCCATTGTAATGAGATAGAGAGAAAGTGAGTGATAGGTAAACAGAAAAAGAGAGAGATGGAGATCAACAGAGAGGGAAATCTGGCTGCCTGTCAGCTCGGTTCACTGTGTCAATTTGTCCAAACAGAGGAGGCTCGGGTTGCAGTGGAGGGCCAGGTAACAGGAGATCTAACAGACCACACCTATGCAACAGGTATTAGCCTTATCCCCCTGCTTCACATGCACACACTTGCAAATGCACGGAAAGACATTGGCTGTTTTTCTCTGGTGACTGTCTTGTGTTAATTTAATCAGACAAATCAGCAGATTTTAGAAAAATGTATACAAGGTTTTATCTGCGTTAACCTCATCTGTATATGTCAATATAGAAATAAAAATGATCTCTATCATTTGGGCCGTTCCAGAGAGTGCAGGTAGCATCAGACTGCCATTCTCTCTAAGCACATTAATGCACCTCTTCATCAGCTTTCTTATGAGGTAGAAAAGGCCCCCACAAAAGATTTTTGAAAACTAGTTAATAATAATAATAATAATAGTTTAATTAAGTTAAATAAAGAATGAAACGCATTTGCCTGATAATGACCTCTTGATTCAGTCTCATTGGACAGTGGGTGAAAAGTGGCTTTGGGCTATCAAAGATGTTTCCTGTGAACTATCAGCCGCGTCATTTTTTTTTGGACTGATTTTCACTCATTTCTCAGGCACTCATCATAGTAGTTGATGGGTTACACGGTTGCCAAGTGTATCTGGCAGCAGTAACAAGTTTACCCAGTGCTGACCTTCATATGGTCCTTATTTCATTGGTTTAAGTTCACTTGTCCATTGGATGCATGAACTGATGATTATCATTTAGTTTTGTATCTGCCCTGTAATATTGTGGCTCTTGGTTTTGGATTTATACAGACAAATTCTACATATTTTGGGAATTTCAAGGTTGTAAATGCAGACTAGGAAGAAGTGATGGAAAAAGGAGTTGTTTGTTATTTAGGGAATGAAAAGGTCTATTTTCATTCCATCAAGTGTTTCTCATAATTCAGCTGTATTAGCGAAAATGCATCAGTGACAGTATGATTAGACACAAAAATAATGATCAATTAAACAATAAAATGCAGGAAATCAAATAACTAAACAAAATAAAGAAGCTGTTACATGTTTGAGTGCAGGTTCCTCTGCAGCATACATTTCTAACATGGCACTGATCAGCTACAATTAGAGGTCAAGACGTGGTCACATGTTTGTTACTTACCAGCTAAAAGGAGGAATGGAGAGTTCATTTCTGCAGCACCTTCGTCTGAGTAATCATGTTTTACTCCTCCTTTCTGTCACTGATTAAATGAAGCTTTTATAGCTGCTGTTCTCAACAGGTTGTCTTATTTTGTCTGGTGTGCTTTGAGGGAACAAAAGGTAACAGAGATTGTCCTCCCAAGGAAACAACAGCATCAGTCATTTCAGCAACTAACCGTAACAGAATACGTTTAGTCCAAAGCCCTCTGTCAGCTTTAAATATTCCGACTGTTTTGACTGTCCGTCGGAAGGAAAGGAAAAATTGTGACACTGTACTGCGATAATAGGTGGTAGTGAGTCTGTCTTTTTCTGTAGTTTGACATCAGTGCGAAATATTGTTTGAGTGCACAAACTCAGCCTTTCCACTGTTTCCTAACAGATAAAGCTAGCTAGCTTTGGTGCTTTGGTGCATATTGTATGTGATGAGATGGGACTTCACTGCTGTGTGGAATATAAAAGATGATCTCTCTTGATTCAACTGTCCATCGATATAATAATGTTATAGTGCAACGCTCAATCATTACTCTTTTAACCTTAGTAGTTTAAAGGTTATGTAAGATTTAGAACCTAAATATAGCGGAGTAATGGTGTCGTAATGATGTCCTGAGCAGAGAATGACGTCACATTGAGTCCCCCGTGTGCAACTGCTTTGAGGAGATGAGTTTTCCTCATCTACGTTGGTTAATAAGGATTTATTTAAAGCTGAGTTGGTGATTGTTGGAACAGTGGAAGGTCTAACAAAGACTGTTTGGGTTACTTTTATTTTGTTTCTGCTCTAGTGTGACATCTATTGGCAGTGAATTCCCTATATATAATCTTTAGGATCAAAAGACAACAGTGATATGTAACAATTGGGAAGACACTGACAAATGATCAGAAAACACTCTAATTTGTTGTTCCGGAGGGCAATTACAAATAACATATTTTGACAATTACTTTAGAGGCTTTGTTTGAAGAGCTAGTTAGCATGAGCAGTGATAGCTGAACAAATCCAACAAAGACGTCACAGCGGCGCCCACACCGTTTGATTGACAGGTGATCTCTAGGAAGTGCAGTGCAGAAACCTCGCACCAAAAATAAACCAGGATCTCGAAGATTAGCAGTTTCATCTGCCTGCGTGTCTTTAATCTCCAGTGTCGTGTGAACGAGGATGCCAAACCTGCCAGACTGCTGTGATGTTTGGAAATCCATCGCAGCAGCAGAGGAGACAAGGTGGCTTCCTGGACACATTTCTACAGCTGCCTCCACGCTTCATTATGCAGCTTATTCTCATCATATTGCCCTCGGTTAACAGGCTGATGCAACAGTCAGCAAGCTCACTCCTGTACTCCCCTCCTCTTCCTACTCGTTCCTCTCTTCCTCCTCCATTCCCTCCTTCTCTTTGCTCCCCTCTTCTTCTCCCGTTTCCTCACCTCTCGTTCAATTATTTCCGCTTCCCTTCACTTTCTTGTCATTTTATTATCTCTCTCCATCCCCTTTTTCTCTCTATCATTCCCTGATCCTTCTCTCTTTATCTCTTCCTTTCTTCCCTACAAATCAATTCCTTGCTCTGTTTTCTGTTATTCAGTCTTCTTTCCTTTCTACTCTACTTGGCACCATCTTTTCTTCTTTCTTTTCTTCCTTCTTTCTCTGTTCATTTCTTTTTTCCAGTATTTTTCACTCTTTCCATCCTTCCCTCCTTAATTGCTTGTTCTTTTTTTCCAGTCTTTCCTTAATTTCTTTGTCATCACTCTTTCCTCCCTCCTTTCCTCTTTCTTCCTTTAATTCTTCCTCACTATCTCTCTGTTTCTCTTCGTACTTTTTTTTTTCCTGTTATGGAATGTGTGATGAGCCTCCAGCTAATCCCATCCCTAAAGCACCTTAGCAACGCTCGCTAAGGGAATTTGGAGGGAGCTACAAAAAAAAAAAATCATACGCACACACATATATACACAGAGACATGCACAAAGCCCAGCGAACAGCCCCCTATTGGCAGCAAGTGGATTCAGGGATGCACTAATACATCTTCAAATGTGCTTTTTAAAGCGTTTGGAAAGGCTCTGTCGTCGGGCGATAACTCCCCACCGGTTAAAGGATGGATGCTCCCGTTGTGTTTCAGCGGCGCTCTACCCTCCCTCTGTTTTTTCTCATCCTTCCACATCCCTTGCCATCGCTCCCTCCTTCCCCTTCTCCTCTCCACCGACCAAGTTGTCTACTTTAAAAAAAACAAGAAAAAGTTTGTGTCTAAACAACGGCTGCATTGTGTAAAGTTTCCTCCTGAGGATGTTTGACATGAGCATAGAGCCTGGCAGCCGGTTTCACCTGCTTCTTGTGTTCTGTGGCTCCGAGGCTGTCTTCCTTATTAAACTTACATTTAAACTGGTCCTTTTTGTCAGTGATCAAATCCTGTTCCATCGATATTGGCTTAAGAAAACTGACAATTGTGAATGTTTTTGCTATTCAGTATTTTTCAGTTTAAACAAAAAGCAAAATAAAAAGCTCAGTATTTTTATTATTTCGCTCTACGGAGCCTTTCAGCGTCTTTCAGCTCATTGCTTTTGTTTAACTGCTCATTTACTGTTCGGCCCAGTTCCACTCTATATACACACACACACACACACACACACACACACACACACACACACACACACAAAGGGTTAATTTATTATTAATGCTGAGACGGATAAATGGCGGTAGAGGACAAGCTAGATTCTCCTCAAAACTTCTCTCCATTGTTGTCTGCTGCTGACCATACATCACATGGTATTGTAAAGGGATGCGGGCAGTGTGTACAGTGTGTGCATGCAGTTCTGTTTACTACATTGTGTGCAGATGTGTTTATGAGTGTATTTGGCAGGCACCTCGTGGCCATTAGAATTTAAAAATAAAGAGAAATTACAAATTTAAGTGGGAGAGTAATTCAGCTTTGTAATTGCTTTTATTTTTGAGATAATTTAATTTATTTGAAAAAGTAAGGGGAAAAAAGTATGGGTTGAGGTCAGAGGTCAGATGAGGATTACACATTATACAGGAATAACCTGTATTGTAGAAACAGAGGAATGTACTGTTGTTGCTAATATGCTGTCTTTGATTTACTGACTCATTTACTCATTGTCTTTTCTTGTTCAGTGCCATGGGGTACAGGAGAATATCCCAACATGCAGTGCACAAAACCCAGTTATTACCTGCTTTTGAATATGGTTTTACTTTCATGTACATTCAACTTCTAGCAAATAAACCAGGTTAAAAAAGTAAAAATATGTTCCATTTAAATTTGGTCTAATCACAGTAAACAGATTAAGCTATATAGGTGATAAGATTAGTGTGTGTGTGTGTGTGTGTGTGTGTGTGTGTGTGTTTGCTCATATTCCGAGGCTATAATGAGAATCTGTAAATACCCTCAGACTGAATCCCTCTCCATGTTTAATCTGAGTCCACAACTACTGGCTGCCAACACAGATCATCCTTGTGTGTGTGTGTGTGTGCGCGTGCGTGTGTGTATACACACAAACCAAACACATGGATATCAATATTCAATATGCAACATCCGCAAGTGACACAGAAACAGGAAAAGCATGTATAGATGAAACCATAAATTCCAACAGATCATACTTATATACACACACACACACACACACACACACACACACACACACACACACACACACACACACACATTAGAAGGCCTATGGAAGTGGATCAGAGAGGTGGGTGTGTGTAGGAATCTTCAGCCAGGCTATCGCTAACAAGCATGCTCCTCTCTCTCTCCTTTATACAGCAAATCCCTCTACTCCACGCCAGAGATTAGCATATTGTTTTACCCAAAAGCACACACACACACACACACACACACACACACACACACACACACACACACACACACACACACACACACACACACACACACACACACACACACACACACGGTTTCCTAAACGAATACTTAAAGCTGCATGGCCCAGTTGAAAAGCTGGAGTTAGTATGGTCACTGGTGGTTTACTCAGAAAATGATGAATTAAAACTGAATGCCTCTTTAACAGCAGCTGTGTCCAGGAAATAGATGAAGTTGCTTGCATTCGATCTTCTCCTCTGTTTTTGTCTCATTTTAGTAAACAGCATCACACACTGCGTGGTTAATAAAAGGTGCAACTTATAGAATTTCTGGGTAGCCAAGTCCTCTTGCTGCCATTTGGATCCACCAACATACAATACCGCTTTAACAAAACACCAATAGTTTTAAAGAGAAACTCTTGTCTGCAGGATAATTCCATTTTATTTATTTTATTTTTTTAAATGTATAGTTATAGTCGATCAAAAATAATAACATTGTACTCGCCAAATGAATTGCTATTCTATGTACCAGAAAACAAAAATCAACAACAACAATATGTGTACTCACTATTGTGCACGCAGTTTTCCTGTGCAATGAGATTATTTCCAACATTTCAGCTGTGCTCACTTTCAGTTCTACCTCCAAACAAAGTGGTGTAGTTAATCGGGATAAACTGCTGTCTGATCGCGCTGTAGCAAAGTTGCTGTGTTCTCAGATATTATTATATACAGTGTCTCATATTATATGATTGTTAAAATAAATGCATTAATGTTTAAGTAGCATTTTAATGTTGTAGTTGGTCAAGGTGGAGTTAAAGTTCCTCCGACTGGCATACATGTAACAAAGGACCAGTGTTTAGGATTTAGTGGCATCTAGCAGTGATTAAGGATTATATATTAAACAACTCAAAATAAAAGAAGGCATTAGATTCATTGTGAGGGTTTACCTTAACTGAAGCAAGATGATTGATAGTAACTGAATGGAAGGCATTAGCTGCACTGTACAGAATACACATACATTCACTAAATAAGCTAAAAAAATAAAGGATGGTTATTTAAGAATCAGGTTGAAGACGTAGTTGCAGGTCAGATTTGATTGTCTTTGTTCATTCATCCCTTGCGTGTTTTTCAACCCATAATTCAAAATTCAACCATTTCAGTAATCAGGATTTCAAAGGAATGTTGAGATGTCAGACATAAGGACACAATACACAACACAATACAATCTTCAGTGTTTCCATTTAAAACATGTTTTTAAAGGTCCTAAAATGTCTTTTTGGAGTTTCAACCTATGTCTGCATTTGCTGTTTAAAAACCCAGATCTGTAAAATATAAACACACACACACACACACACACACACACACACACACACACACACACACACACACACACACAGGTCTCCCCATGTCAAACACCACTAAATAATTATGGCACCATTGCTGATGATTGGCACTAATTGACCAGTGTTTTTGGCGGCCAGACTGGTGGGAGGTTGGAGAGGAGTGAACCAGATCTCACCTGCAATTTGCAAATGACAGAGTTCCCCTCTGCAGAGGCGAAAGGGAGAGAGCGGTTCATTGGCCTCTGGGCTGGCAGGAGACCTTTTAACTCCAGTGATTACCTGAGCCCGAGCTACAGTTGTAATCATGTTAGTGTTTTCTGTTCTGTTCCATTTCTTCCTCTTTCTTCCTTTCTTCTCCAAAGTGCTTTAACCCTCCAGGAAAAGTAGCGTGGTGTTTGAGGTAATTTGTTTGAGGAGACTTCACTTTTGCTTCTGCATTTATAATTGGTTTAAGGGTAGAAACACTGAAGCTTTCCATTGTCCAGTGTTTTCTTTCGAGAGGAAATTTTTCGACTTGAAACAACTGCGTGGCCACATTTTTTGTCAATATTCAACACCTCCATTGCCATTTTGTTTGGAAGTAGCTATTTATTAGTTTGAAATGATGTACATGTAAATATTCTGCATTTTCACCACAGAATTTAGACCATCATGGGGTATTAAAACTCTTTATTCCTTGAACAATTACATTGTCCCTCATTTTTACAGTTTAAGCAGTTTAAAGGTAGAGTGAATGGCATTCTGCGAGGTCCATGAGAATGTGAAAATAGTACAATCATTATCATCTGGCAAATTGCAACTTGTTAATTTCAGCACCTGGACAGCTCGAGTTAAGTACATTTATTCTGTAAGTTCACCAATATCAATTTTAAAGACATAATTTTGAAAAAGAAATGAATAATTTCCTCCTTCATGAGTCTCCCCTCGTCAGTCTGTCTCTTGAGTCTTCATTGAGTTGTTCATTGTTAAGAAAAACACTAAATGTGTGAGAATAACATCATTTTGTGAAGCTGCATTTAATTCCTGGTGAAGTTCCATCGCTGATTTACTGTTGGAAACATTTAAACTGACTTTAAATGCATGGACTGATGATTATTTGGTTTGATGCTTTATTACAACTTGGATATTTGAATGTTTTCATAGTTTGGGTAGTTGGTAATTGTCCCAAAAAAAGTCCAACTGCACAAAAAATCATGACAATTACCAACATTATGAAAGGATTTTTTCTCAAGATTACCTTCACAATTCAATAGGCAGCCATGTTGTTTTTGCCAAGCAGGGTGCTATGGTTGGGTCAAGTTGCGTATTGAGAGGGGAGCCCTATTAACCGTGTACTGTAACTTTTTTAAGTTCTGTTTTTATTGTATCATTTTGTGGGGCAAAGAAACCCTATAGTATGCAAAGCCTTCGGTGTACATGATGATATATAATAATATATTATTTATTATTTACAATATTTGAATAGTGTTTGTGAGCATCTGTTCTAGATAGTTAATCTGTGGAGGCAGGACTTCTTACAAATGGCAGTAAAATAACTTTCCTGGCTGTGATTTGATGCAGCAAAAAAATCCCACCTAATCTTATGTCAAGCAGAAGATCCATGTTCAAACTCCTGTGAGCATGCAGCACTCTAAAACAGCCTTGAGAAAAAATCTCCACCAGTGCTTGGGGGTTCTCAGTTGAATATGTCTTAGTTTTCTTATATTGTTTTATCGGAATAACTCACAAAAAGTGTAATCCACAAGAAAAAGCAATGATTAGGGAAATATAGCAGAATATTATTCATTCAGCGCTGATAGTGATAATACTGTTGCATTCAAATGCTGACGTCTTAGTTATAGTGCAGTTACATTATGCAGTGGCTCTCACAGTGGGGGAGTTCATCATAAACCTGAGGAATATGAAATGTGAGCAATAAGTAATTAATTTATTGGATTTTAATAATTAAATACACTAAATCATACTTTTCCTGTCTCAGTGTAAGCGATACAGTTTAAACAGTATGGAGGTCAAGTACCAATGCTTCAAACTGAACATAAGTAAAAGTCCTGCATTCATTATTTTACATAAGCATTATTATTACACAAGCAGTATTATCAGAGAATAAATAAAGCTGTACTCATTGTACTAAAAGGCACAAAGCATCCATGAGTGAACATCATTTTAAAGGGGTACTCCAGAAATTTGGTATGGAACATCCAGGGGGATGTAGGGCTGTTGTGGTGAAGGAATTTCCTGTGCTGTGATTCAGGATGGCTCAACACCCTGTTGTTTTTACTAATTGCTTTGTAAGGGGTAATGTTTAATCTCAGTACCTGCTTGTACTAATCACCTTTGCTCTTCCTCCTCGTCCCTCCTGGGTCTGTGACTGTGAGCTGGAAATAGTCACCAAAGTCACCGCAGTGGTGAATTTGATTGAGCGGCCTGGTCGTTGTTTTGTACTACGAGACTGCTGGTGTTTCCAGTCGGGGCGTTTCTCCAGATTGAAAAAGGCGTGTGTGGCATTGTAATCCTGGGTTGTGAATTGATACTAAGTAGCACTGCGTTTGTGTCGAGGCTCTTCAGACTCGGTGCTCTGGGGCGCTTTCTTGTCTTCAAAAACCAATACTGATGTTAGATGGAGTTGTGGCGGAGGCTTTCCATCTCCTGTGGTTGGTTTCTCAATAGCATGCTATTTCATTATTGCGGTTTCTGCGACAGCCCTAGTTGCATGAGACAGAATACAAGACGAATGGTCAAAATAGAAGCAGTAGAGGTGCCAGATATCCTGACTTTCAGTCCTTTGTGTGGACGGTCCAGAGCCTGCAGCATCTTTTCAGTATAAATTTGTAGTCTGCAAGTTCAGTGTCATCATTTTGTCTTCCAGTGTCACAGAAGACATTATGTACAGGTCCAGTGTGTGGGATTTCGTGACGTAGCAGTGTAGCTGCAGATTGCAACTCTCTTGTGGGAAGGAAGGCACAGGCCCTATCTAGAGCCAGAGTTTGGTTTGTCCGTTCTAGGCTACTGTAAAAACATGGTGGTTCAACATGGCAGCCTCCATGGAGGGCATCCTGCAGCACCTGTAGATACAAGTGTCTCATTCTAAGGTAACAAAAACATATTTATTTGTATTTCCAGGTGATTATACGCTAATATATATATATATATATATATATATATATATATATATATATATATATATATATATATATATATATATATATATATATATATATATATTTCTGCCAGTAGATCCTCCTGAATGTTACACACTGGACCTTTTAACTGTTTTACAGGCTGACTACTACTCTAATCACTAGTGAACTGACCTTTTATGTCAAATTGGTTGAGGCCCCTTTTAATGTTGTAGCTGGTGGTGGATCTAATTTGAACTACCTTATATACTTTAGGGTAGTTTAATGATCTGTAACAATCCCTCACATTTCAGAAGCTGATCATCAGTTTTCTGTAAATCTGTATTCACAATCTGACGACAGCTGTCAAATAAATGTAGTGGAGAGTAGTGTGGTAGAAAGTAGCAGGAACATACTCGGTATAAAGTTTAAGCACCTCAAGATTGTTAACTTAAGTACAGTAGTTAATTAAATGTACTTAATCATATAGCACCACTGCAGCCCATACTGAATGGGATTGTTTGGATGAAACCTACAGTAACAGGATTATTAGTTACCTAAATATTCCAGTGTAAAATAAGCAGCAGGTATATTATTTTGCAATCTCCAGTAAATACTCTATTATTAATGTAGTTTTAGCCGGCAAGAGTTTCAAAAACAGTGCTTTAACCTCTGTGTCTGTTTACCAGCCGGAAGATTTAAAACAAACCAAAGGCTTAGAATAAAACAGGCTTCCTGGTAAAACCCTTATATGCAGCAAAATGGTGCAGAGTAGCAGCACTTAATGGGGGAAAATCTACATTTAACACACAGCCAGTAAGGACAAAAAGAATGTAATCTGAAGTAAAATGCCTTGAAATAAACCTCACACTGTCTCCTCATGGTTCCCAGTGGCCCCGTTCCGTTGCACTGAAGCATCCTTGTTACTGGTGGGCGGGGCTCCCCAGTGCCTGTCTGAGCAGACGGTGTGTGATGATTATAGGCCCCTGGGGAGATCCAGGGGGTACTCCCTAATTGATTGTCATGAAAGGCCCTAATTGAATTGAGCAGCATGGTGGAACAACACACCATGCAGTCCGTTTGATGCCTGGCGACTCTGTTGAAAACCTCGAGGCAGTGGCTGCGGTGTAGTCTACATTGAGATTTATGTGGGAAGAATCAGAGTTCATGGAAGTTTTTACATCAGCTGCAACTAAAACAGAGCGAAGTCATCTTTGACTTTTATTGGCTGCTGTAAGAGACAGAAATTAAGAAATTAGACTGTTGCAGTCATTTTGAGCTAAAGCAGAGTGAAAATACTACACAGTGCACCTTCTGCTTGGCCTGTCTTATAGTGGTCCATAGTCAACTTCTGCAGTTTATCAACAATCACTGCACTTTATCTAATAAATACAGTTATGAATTTTGGTATGAGTTTTTTTACATTTAGTCTTCCTGTTATTTGTACACGTTTTATATGTCTGTTTTCATTGTGTACACCACTGCCCTAGAGAATGCAATCTGATTTACTCTCAGTGGAGAGACAATATATTTTACCCTGACCGCATCCCTGGTTTGTTTGGGATAAACTAGGGGAAGAAGATTTGGCTTGTTGGCAAGCGATAAAATGCTAAAAAGAAAAAAAAAAATTAAAAAGAAAAGTGTAAAAAGTGTGTTCTGGGAGCTCTTACAGTATTCAGTATTTTACCTCAGTATTTCTAAAATCCTGACAACAGGACTGACAAAAGATAGATGGCAAAAGAGACTTGCTATAATATCTACTGGCACTGTTTGGCTAAGTATCCCAACCCACCTACAATATATACTCTAAATTACAGATACAATAAGCTTAATGGAAAATACTCATTTACATATTATTCAAAGATATTGTTTTTAAGCATTCTGTATTTTATAAACTGGCTTCAGCTGACAGTGCAGCCTACACTGGACACCAGGATAACACACAACCTGAAGGCAAGAATCAGTTTCCGAGACAGTTGTGAAGAAATTGTGTATGGGGCAGTGATAGTTTGGTTTTATCAAGTCATAAACTGTCATAAAAATCTAAATATAGGGAGAAAGTTTCCATATATATTCCACAGTGGTCTTGTTAAAACTCTTAAACGTTCAATATGTTTTTCTTAATTTAGCTTCTAAAGTTTCGAAACTGCAACAATCTGAACAACTCCTTGGTAATTTTCCCTTTTTTAAATGTTTAGAAATATTAACAGAGAAAAAGAGAAAATGTGGCAGACTTTTCAGAGTGATGGAGAGAGTCAGACAGAGAGCAGCAAGGCTCCCTCAGCACCAATAGGTCTGCTTTTGGAGAGAGAAGGGGGGAGGGAAGGGGAGGAGGGGGGCCCTCGGATTAAGAGGCTGAAAAATGGTTAAAACGTGTCAACGTGTAATTGCACGATAAGGCCCCCTCGCGAGGAATCTGTTGGCCCCGTTGCTATTTTCTATGGCGTCCCGGCTAATCTCCTCGCGCCACATTCGGTCTTGTGCAATCGGTCCCCCGTAATCTCCCATGACAGAACCGGGTCCAACGTCGGAGGTGAGAGTTTTTATAGGAGGAGAGGGAGGGAAATATGCGGAGGCGTGATAAACTGATGCCGATTAGCCACGTTTAGGACACCGGGAGCACGCGGGATGGTGGGGGGGGGGTGCATGGGGTTATGGAGTGGGAAGTGCCAGAGCAGTGGTGTCCAAGCATGTGCCAAGCAGAACATGGGGAGAGGATGAAAACCTGCAGACACATGGATGTGATGGTCCAGCCCCCAGCCTCAGTGATGGGAGAATCCTGGGCCACTGAGGCCGAGTGGACCAGACCGGGCTGCATGTGACTGATCGATCCCAAATATCCTTAAAGAGGTGGAGATATTTGGGTGTATTTCCTCTTACATGAGCTTGAGGTCAAACGTGATGCTGTCATCGTCACATCAGGAGCTGATAATAAACCTGATCATTTGGTTCGTCACAGTTTCCAGTTTCTAATTCTTATAAATGATTCACTCATTTTATTCCCAGACATTTCGTGGATCGGTATTTGGTGTATTCGGAAGAAAATGTCAACATACCTTTAGGTTTAGTGAGTTGATGCGGCCCACAGTAGTTGTACAGTGTGATTTTTGTGACAAAATCTGTCCATCTTTGATCTTCCAGTTTCATGAAGACATGATTGATCAACTAGTCCAACTAGAGCTGTATTTAGAGGCTTTACCACACTGAACAGAACATATAACACATACACATATCTCACCTCCTTATCTTTGACACACACACACACACACACACACACACACACACACACACACACACACACACTGTTTCACTTTTACACTTTAAAATAGAATAGTATTTTCAGCAATACAAATATTACCTGACACTCTTTAGTAAGGCTGCAACTAACTATTGATTCATTTGACGATTGATTATTTTCACGATTAATGTTTAGTCAAAAAAAAAATTTGAAGAAATTGTTAAAAATGCTCCTCGCAATTTCCCAGAGCACAAAGTGACGTCTCTTGTCCAACGAATAGTCCAGAACCCAAAGACTCTTCATTTACTATAATGGCAAAGGAAGTAGAAAATCCTCACATTTAAGAGGCTAGAACCAGATAATGTTTGAGATTTTTGTTTTAAAAATGACTAAACTGATTCATCGTTTCTCAAAAAATGATTGGCAATTAATCGACTAAACATCGCAACTCTACTCTTTAATGTCAGTTTATGTATTAGGAAGTCTGAACAACAAATCTTTTACAGCTTTTCAGTTTTCTCTGATCTTCACATGAATGAATCAATTATCGATCAAATGTGGAATTCTTTTAGGGATAAATAAGCAGCCATGATTACTGACTGTCACTATAGACAACTGTTTAAATGATCCCAGGCAGGTTATAGATATAGCTTTATATTTTGTTACATCAATATGATCTAAAAGAATGAGAAAACAAGAGTTAACATTTATTGTTATCAGTCATGCAGTAGTAAAATGCAAATAAAAAGGTGGTTAAAAATGTATTTTCTTACCCACCACAGATTAAAAAATATAACCTATTTATGCATTAATCCTTTAAAATGACCCTGTCTGCATATTTACACACAGGTTTGTTGGGTTGTATTTTAATGTATATATGTATTATTTTTATGAATAAAGTTATAATAAAATTGAATTAGTAATTTGAAAATAAACCAAGAACAAGACAAGGAATTTAAATGAATCTGATATGAAATTTAACTTTAAAAAATCATATTGGGGAACATTCAGGCGTCTAATAAACACCTTCAGTATAAACCCCTGACATGCATGGAAACAGCTTTATTATATATTATTTGCGTCCACGTTGCCCTCTTGTTTTTAAGCCCAGACCCGAGTGGGAATTAGTCTGATAAAACCAGGGGTGTTGTTTGCTGGGCTTTTTGTTGGGGGTGACCTCCGGGCTGCCCCAGCTTACACCAGGACTAATCCCCATTCTCCTCCAACACAAAAAACCTCCTCTCCTCGCCTTCTCCCTCCTCCTCCTCCGCCTCTCTGCTCTCCGCTCATTCATCCCTCTCTCCCTTACCCCATCCTTCCCCGGGGCCTCCAGTGATTCAGCCATCAAACTTAAAGAAGGAAATAATTTAACAACCAGGAGAATTACACACACAGAGATGCAGGCGTTTGATGCTGTGGGTGAGGAGCCGGGGGAAGATTTTAAGGACCTGTGAGGGACCCAGGTGGAGTGAAGTGGGCCCAATTGAGGCCAGCTGAAGAATTAGTAGTTCATTGAGCAGCGGATACTCTTGTTGTCGGATTTACTTTTGCTTGAGATCTAGATTACTGAGGTCACGACCACAAAAAAAGGAAGAAACTTTGCTTTGCTTGGCCTTTGAGTGCAATGTTATAACAGAAGAACAATTTCAGCATAGAAACTTGGGTCTGATCATTGAGGTTATAAAGTAAATCTCTGATGATGCTGGCCAAAATACAGATAATTGTGCTAGAATTTGAGGAGGTAAAAAAATTGATGAAAGAAAGGCCTTCTCATCCTGAAGAGTACATATTTTAGATGCAGGAGTACAGTACAATAGCTCATGGGAAAAAGGCTTTTTAAAAAATATCCTACACCATAACTTGCGAAAATAGGAAACCAACATAACAAACATAATTCATTAAAATGGAATACATCCCCATTTTGTTTCTGTCTTGCATATACTGTGTTTGTTCTGGCATTAATAAACACTAAAAAACATGAACATGTGCTTTAGTTCTAAATACCCAGACTAAACCATCATTGTGGCCCCATTTAAAATGATAGAAAAATGGAAGATTAGGACATTATTACGCTGATATTACAAGTGTTTAGTGCAACTTTGAGTTACAGACTGTCAGATAAACTATCCACCTACAAAATATTTGATCCTATGTTTATATATTAATACTGAATGAAATCCTAGGATAGAAAACGCTGATATAAAATCAAAATTTAAAATAAAATACATTTAATTAACAATGTAGGCCTGTATAGAGTCTATTTTCATTGGCTATTTCCCCATTTAAATTCCACATCCTTACATAACTCCCATCACCTTAATATGCCACATTACCCATTCTGATGTCCAGCATGAATTTATAGTGATAAAATGCATATTATCCAGATTTATGCCAGTTTATAAGACGGGTAATTAGAAGGTTAACTGATTTTTACTCTAAGAAATCAAATAAAATATGATCATTATTACCATTATTTAAAATTCTAAAGAATCAATTAACAGCCCAGCTGATAATTAATCTTTTCATTGGCATCAATGAGAAAACACATCTGCCTGTAATGTTGTAATTATTCTTTTTTGTTATCATTTGCATTTTGAGCAGATTTGTACTGTTTGCCAAGAGTCAAACAATAAGCTTATCAGCATTTTAAAATATATTTCAGAAATGGAATAAACGTAAAGAAACATCAAATACTGGAGGAACACTTTAGATGAGCCTCTTGTAACAAATAAATACCCCACGAACAAATCTAACACTTTCTCCAAGAGAAGAAATTCTTGGAAAATTTATTCAACTCAGCGCAAAATTGTCTCGTCTTCAACCCGAAAATGGGGCTTGGTATTTTGTAAATTATGTACAATTGCATTAAAGCGTTTTCAGTAGGCCTATTTATTCACAATGTACAAGATTTTACAACAACAAAAACAAATTCAAATTACACCGACTGACTCACATGTTTACAAGCATTAAAACTGGAAATCAATTTAAATTGCAGCCTAGAAACTTTATTTTAACACATCTTCCACACCGCCCTCCATTTATTATACGCTTCCCTCTTTAAACAGGTTTTAAGGGTCCCTCAAACACACAGCTGGTGCCTTTTAATTCCACAGAAAAGTCGGAAAAAAATAACCTTCAAAATGCACCAGCCTTCACGGATTATAATTTAAATCGTGTCAAAACTTGGCATGCTCTGTTCCAGAGAGCAAAAGTAAATCGGATGCGCTTTCCTTTAGCTCGGACAGACAGAAATCCATCACTGAAAGAAAATAAAAATAACAATAAAAAAGTTTGTTCAAAGTGATTGCATTTTTATGGCTATAACCGCCTATAATTTACAATTCAGCAGCCTGCGCCCACATCTAGTTTTTAAATATTTGGTTGTGGTGTTGTAGTGCTTATAGTACATTTAAAGATTTAAATATGAGTCAGAGGGACCGTCCCGTTTACCGGAGTGGAGCCGCTGCTCTGGTAGTGCTGCGGGTGGAGCACATGCAGTCTGCTATGAACGCTGGAGTCTCCCGCCGCCTCGCCGGTCGGCAGATACATGCTGATCATGTCCCGCAGGTCCCCCGTAGGGCACGGTGGCGGTGCGCGCGCGGTGGAAACCGGGGGGCTCACGCTAGGCTCAGATTTCACAAGGGACCCCAAAGTCCCTCCGATCGACCCGGACACCGGGGAGACACCGGAGCTTTGGTGCTGGTGAGTGTAGCCGGTGATCCCGCCGTAGCCCGGCGGAGAGGCGCTCATGTAGCTCTGAGAGTTTGAGATGGGGCTGTAAGATAAGGCGCTCATGTCGTACCTGTGCACGGGCTGCGGGTTGTGCGGGTGGTGATGCGGGTGATGGTGCGGGTGCGGGTGGTGCGGGTGAGCTCCGGTGCCCGGGTGTTGCGTGTACGCCAGCTGCGCCTCCTGCATCATCGCATGAGCCGCCGCCGCCGCAGCCGCCACCTGGCCCGAGTACGTGCCGTTTGCCCAGCCGTTGACGTGCGCGGCGTAGCCCGCATTTGCCCCTACGTGGCCCCCTCCAGGACTCTCCAGTCGCTGCCCGCCACCCATCCCCACACCCGCAGAGGAGCCGAGGAGTCCGCCGGCCAGCGAGTACTTGTCCTTCTTCAGCAGCGTCTTGGTCTTCCTCCGCGGCCGGTACTTGTAGTCCGGGTGTTCCTTCATGTGCATGGCCCGGAGCCGCTTCGCCTCGTCGATGAACGGTCTCTTCTCCGCCTCGGTCATCACCTTCCACTCAGCGCCCAGCCGCTTGCTGATCTCCGAGTTGTGCATCTTGGGGTTCTCCTGTGCCATTTTCCTCCGCTGGCCCCGGGACCAGACCATGAAAGCGTTCATGGGTCTCTTGATTCTGTCCTGGGGGACTTTTCCGCCGGCCCCCCCGCCTCCTCCTCCCGCGTGTCCCCCCGGGTTGGATGGGTTGGTCTGGGGCACCACGGGGGAATGCAAGTCCGTTTCCATCATGATGCTGTACATTCACCTCGTCTTGGTAGGACAACACTTCTCAGTCAAACACACAGAAACATTCAGGCTGGCCCGCGCGCAGCTAAACCTCCGAGGAAGAGACAGATGAAGAGTGGAAGAAGCAGAGAGAGAGACGGAAAGGTGCTGTAGTCTCAGGATGAAATCCACTCAGAGGTAAACTTGCTACGAACTTCCCCTTTTTGCCCTTTTCCTGTCATCCGCGAGCGCCGAGAAGAATAGAAACCGGTTGATGGAGATACTTTGGTGAAGCTGTACTGGGAAAAGTTACCGGAGCGTGCCTGGGCCGCGCGCTCTGACAGCAGCTAAATGAGCGAGAGACGGCCAATGGAGAGGCTCGAGCGCAGACGTGATTTGCATGCAGGGGCTCGAGGTTCTGGTGACGTCGGAGCGCGAGACCTAAAAATTACTCCCTCTGTCATCTGTTTTGTGTGTGTAGCTAAAAAACACACAACATGTAATCAGTTTAATTCCCACAATTCCGCTTTAGGCAGCCTATACAGCATTTAGCACTTCGCTTTTTTTGTTCTATTCTTAAACATTTTACAGCAAATAAAAGTTTAACAATAAGGGAAATTGCTGCAACAAGAAGCCTGTGTTACAGCAAGGACACATTTAATGAAAATCAAAATAAAGTAAACATGGTGGCCATTTAAAATAGCCAAATGATTCATCATAGCCTTAATAAGCCCATCATCGTCACCATCACAACAAGTACAAAAAGTACAGAACTAGGTAAACAATATTAGTATTTTCATTGATATTCACATAAATCTTGTACTTTTACAGCTGCGTTAGGAGCTCAATAACTGAAAATACAGAAGGAGCACATTAAGCTCATTAGCATGGGCTCTGAAGTAATCATGTCTTTCTAAATTAGATACCATATAGGATCTGATTTTGAGATTTAATTATTTTAATGGGACTTATTACTATTTTATCAAATATGACCTATATAGCTTATAATAATAACTAAAAGGCCTATATATATTTTTAATTTCTCCCTGGGTTTTGTCAAACTAAGGGCTACACAGCCTCCTATTCAGAGCCACAGGTGCTTTTCTGTTTTGCCAGTTGCTAGGAAACAGGTGACTGACGCCTGGAGCACGTGCCATTCAAAGCGCCCCTTTTGTTTGTTTCACCAAAGCTGTGTGGACAGCATGAGAGAACGCGGGAGAGATTTAACCCCCATACTAAAATGACTGTAATCCTGTTGTACATGTTAGAAATATCAGAGGGTTTTAATGCTCACATTTTAATAAAGTAATGAAGTGTAATGCTGCCACCCTAAACCAGCTGCTATAGGCCCGGGTTTACTTACATTCTTCTGGTCTTATAATAAGAATAAAGGACAATTCTGCTGGGCAAAAGAGAGAGATTCATTTATTGAGAACCCACTGCTGTTTGAAAACTAACAATACCTGGTTGAACTGAAATGTATTTAAATTGTTAAGTCTATTACCACTACTACTGCCAATAATAATAATAATAATAATAATAATAATAATAATATTTTATTAGGGCTGTCACAAATAATTATTTTGAATATTTTGTCACAATTTTTTTTGAGTGTCTCAAACCAGCCAATGGTCTAAAGAAGTGACTCAAAACATCAATTCATCATCAGAATAATATTATTTTGTCAACCAACTAATACACAGTGAAAAAGGAAGAGATAGATATGATGGATAGATATTTCCTTTTAAATCCTAATTCGAATTCACATTGCATTTTGTTGTTTGGTATTCCAGTCTCCTCCTGCTTCACTGGCTTCCCGTCATGTGGAGGATCTTTTCAGCCCTCTGGGATTATGCTCCCAAGTGGCATCTGTCAGGTGCTGCCCGCCTCTCAGCGAGCTGGTAAACTATATTGGCACGCTGGCATGGCTGGATTTTCCTCTCGCTCCCTTGTACCAGTTGGCTATAGTGCTGTTAAGTGGCTTGTATGATCTGTTTTGCGCTCACTGTGACAATCTCCTCTTTCTGCCTTTTTGCATCCAGCACTGAAACACACGGACACACAGAGACAAGCACATTGTATCTCTGAAATGCAGAATTTACAGCATCAAGAAAATCCAGCAGAGTGGGTCTCAGAGGTGGAAATCAAATCAGTGAATTGACAGAAATATTTCGCATTGACCAAGTAATGATATCTTGTCAGTGACCACACGTGGTTTTGTTTTATGTAGCGTCTATTCATGTATTGATTTCATGGCAAACCATACAGGGACTATTAATGAACTCTGAGGTATTTTCTAAGTGATTCAACTGACAGTCAATAATTCTTTTAGGGACATTTGGATGGTTTCATTTACAATACTATCTAGAAGATGTTGACCTTTGAGAGTTGATGCTTGTGTGAAAGTGAACAGAAATAGTTACCATCATCAGCTCTGTTGGCTTTGTTTCGTGGTGTGTGCGTGGTGAAGGGCCTCTCAGATAGATTCAAATGAGCTGAATCTAGTTCTGAATTTTCACCGCGAGAAGGTGTACTGCAAAGCTAGTTTGACATAGTCTTAGCTGGCCTGACAGAACCTAAAATCCCAGTCAGAGACAATAGTGTCACAACGGGGTACTCTTCATCAGGCTCTGTGCACATTCCCATAAAAGAGGATTTGGTGCATCATTTGACTCTTCTTCTGCGCAAAATGGACCAATCGCATGCCGCCTACTTCAGGCAAGAGGAACAGGTCATTATAACAGAGAGATGAAGAATATAAAAAAATGATATCAAAAAGCAGCAGTGTTACTACTACAAATAAGTGAAGAGAGGATGCTGGCAGAAAACTGCTAATTTAGTAAATTCTGGAGTTAATATATTTATATTTCCCACTCAGTGCACTCTTAATGCCTGCCGTTTCTAACATGACAACTGCACATTGTAGAGCTGTTAAACTTGATAAAGTGTTTAAACATCAAACTCAAGAAATGCATTTAGTTCTAACACTGTCCCATAAGGAGGAAGGATATACAAGATCACTTTAGTTTTTGACCAATAGTAAAATGAATTTTATTGATATTATATTACCTGTGATAAATATCGATATACCAACATGGTCTGTACTTGCTGTGCCTTCATTATGTGAATGGATGATATACTGTGTAATGCTCCGTTCCCACCAAGGCAAATAAAAATATTTGAGCGAGTAGATTACACACAGTCAATACACTTGCCCCTGAAGGGGTGGAGAGCCAGAGCTGCTGCTGGCCCACAGACAGCCGCTTGAGCCTGAGGCGCTCTGCAGAAGAGAGCCGGAGCTTCTGGAGGAATAAACACCCGTAGTCCCACCGGATCCTGCTCTGATCTTGAGACGTTTGGCAAGAGGAGAGCTTATTTTTTTAAACTTTGGGATTAAAAAGTGGATTACCAGGGAGGACCCCCCCCTCCGAGCTTTATATTTATATAGAGACCGGGCAAAACAGGAGATTGCTCTGAGAAAAGAGGGGAAGTAGACTACCTGGTGGTTGCTGAAAATATGTATCTTACTTTACTATCCGAACTCAGTTCAGAAAACAAGCATTTTAAAACACGCACAGATGTAACAAAGTATGGATTCAGACTTTTTACAAATTGCCATCATATTGTAGTTATTTTGGCATCCTTTTATCGACATTAAATCACAGCAAAATCACTTTATTTTAGGCTCATACCACCATAAATAAGGCAGAAGTGTTAATATCAACTGAAGCAACCAGGGGAAAATATTCTCTGCATCACCAAATGACTGCATGTAAGTTCCTATGGCAACATATTACATAAAGTTTGTTAAACTGTAATTATACAGCTTAATTCAGTGGCATTACTAATGTATGGCGCAAAAAGTTTGCGAATATAACATCTTTCTCAGCTGACAATCACTTAGAGAATATGATCAGAAGAAAGAAAGAATTAGTGAAAAGTGCGGCGCTTTTTACAGCCGATTTAAATCTGAAACTCTGAACATAACCTCTGGAGCAGGTTAGGTGTGCATACCTCACTAACCCATTAATCTGGCCTCGTAGCACACACTCAGGCAGTTTACTAAAGACAAACCATTGTAGTTGTGGTTTTGTTTGGACAGTTGTGACCAACCATGAAGTGTTACAGGATGAAAAAAGCAAAATTAAAGCTTGTTGCATATCAAAAGTACAATTACAAAATGATTAAGACAATAACGCAGAAAAATAATATCCAGTTACACAAGTGCTCTGATTTAAATAGCATCAAGTTCAGACATGTAAACCCTTCATTAAACATATTTTAAAAAGACCAAGTTGAGCATGAGCAAGTGAAATTTGAAATGAAATTTCCAACTGAAATGATATTCATGCATCCCATTTTGCAGTCAAAAACAATGTCAATGTCCTCTTAATTTAATAAAAAAATCCTTTCCTCTCAAAAGCGTGTCTGTTTGACTGACAGCAGCTGGCAGGCTGGAAGTGGAACAAGAGAAAAAGCAAACAAACAGTGTGTTGTTAGCAGTGATGCTGAAGAGTAAGGCTCACGCTAGCATGTAAACCACCAACGTGATCATTTATATGTTTATGTGCTGCAGCCAATTGGCCATGTTTGGTGGCTTGTTCAACAAGCTAAGGTGCAGAACAAGGTGTGTGTTCATGTCTGTAAGTGAAATAAACTTAAACATGAAGCCATGAAGGTTGTTGTTGTTGAAAGGCTTTTTGTAGCATGTATCTGTCCATGATAGACCACTGCTGTTACTGCTTTAACAAAATATGGTTAAAAATGATGCACACAGGACATGTGATTTACAGATAATGTAGCAAAAAACAAACAGTATAATTCCAGCTGGACTTTAAGGCAGTATTTGTCATCCACTGCATGGATGATGTATGAAGGCCTTTGTAGCGAACAGAATCACAGTCACCCTAACACAGAGGGAGAGAGGAGGTGGTTTGTTCCGTTTCCAGTTGGAGGATTGTTCTCTGCATCCAGAGTGGGAACTTTAGCACCACTCGTTTGCACAATAAGTTCTGGATTTGTCCATTCACTGTGTCTGTCTTTATCAGGGAGTCAGGAGAGGGGCAGGGACCCAGCAGACGCAGCACCAACTTTGAATCAGTGAATATCTTGGACCACCACAATTCCCAAAAACACTGTGCTGCTGCTGAGGGCGCTATCTTCTCTCCATAGTAGTCCCAAAACAAGCTTGTGATCCATCTGCAACAAACCATATTTTTAATAAAGCAGATTATACAATAAGATGGCAACATGAAACAATCAAACTATTTCATCATCATCCCTTACTCTATCTAAATCTACACAGATACTTGTCATTTGCCATTTTGTGACACAGTAATCAAGTAGAGACCTAATTTATTGATATATTTCAATATTGATCTAGCTTACTATGATGTAATATGATGCCAAGTGGCTCATGTAAGCCAGAAAGCTAATGTGCACGGTAACTATGACAATGGATCTTAGATCGTTGATTGGCCACTTACCTTAGTTATGACCTTATATCCAAACAAAGTAGTTGTGGTGCAACCAAATTTAATAGCTGATTTAGTAACAAACTAACTAGTAGTTACTGGGCCTCTGGTGTCGACTTTACACCCTGTTGTCACAGGCCGCCTGAACAGCGTGTGCGTTCAGAGAGAGAGATACTGCCCTTCAACCAATTCACTTCCAGAAATTCTTTTACAAGTGAAGTGTTAAATAAAAGATTACTACAGTGCTTTTACTTTGAAAAGGAAGTTTAAACTGTAGTCAAATATGTGGATATGACTACCAACAGATCCTTTCACTGTGCTCTTTTATTGGGAGCCGCTCGGGGTAAAAACAGGCGAGACCTCGACTATAATGAAGTGTAGCTGCAGATGCAGCTGTTAACGGGCGGCGGAATAAAAACCAAGACGCTCTGCCACCCACACACACACACACACATAGTTGGTGCAACCCAGTCTAAATAATTTCACCTCTTCTCAAACCTCCAAAAACAATAATAATAAGTTAACTGCTGGACACTGTTATCTCCTCAGACCGGTACAAGTTCTGAATCCATGAGTTAAAGCCCATCCCATACTATGCGTGGCCTAACTAGAAATACCCAGAGAGCACAGTGCAGGCATTGTTTGGAACAGCCAGTGGAGCAGTGGGACAGTGCTGGAAACACTGCCTGCACCTCCGCTGCTGTGGGTTCGTTTGGTTTACACTCAGGATACATGAATGTTCAAATAAAGAGCTTTAAGGGGTTAATTTTCTTGGCACATAAATGTATTAACCGATCATGTTGATTTTACATTAAATGTTTTTTCAACACACTCTTTGGAGAGCAGCAGAGGATGAAAGAGTGCATGTAAATAAAACAGCAGTAAGGACGTTCTTCACATCTTCACCCTGCTATTAGGCCTGAGATCTTTAGGCCAACAGGGCCGACACACACACACACACACACACACACACACACACACACACACACACACACACACACACACACACACACACACACACACACACACACACACACACACACACACACACACACAGGCTTAATAGAATCAAAGGCATTTCTCCTGTGCAGCAGCCGACCCAGTGGGTTTGTTTAAGGCTCTCTGTCACAGCAAGCTGTCAGCTCTACTGGAGCTCAGTCTTACTGACACACACACACACACACACACACACACACACACACAGTACATATATACAACAGCAAGCTATGACATATGTCATGTTAAGTGATCAGTGAACAGTTGAGCCTTCTGAACTCTGGATTTGATTGCAGTACTAACACAATTGATGATGAACACAGTCATTTACAGTATTACAACAGTATTTTATTCAAATTGAAAGTTTTCCTTACTGTAAAGGAAACTTTCAGCATAAATTGTGAAATGTTAGAGCAGCATAATACACCAGTATTCCAGGCTGCATTATCTAATCATATGGGTAAAGTTGTGATGACTTGTATATAAAAAGAACTCAATAATCTCTTGGGAAATTACTGTATTTTCTGAAAGCCTCATTTTCTCTCCATTTCTAAAGGAATGGAATACGTTTGACAAACAGCTTCTTAGTGATATGTCTATTTCTGTATATTATGATGACACAGACACTCAAGGTATTTCTGCTTTTTTCTGTGAAAGAACTTGACATGAAAGTACAGTGTAGATGACAGTGAACACGAGGGGATGGTAAAAGAGATGGTGAAGGATTGGATTAACCTACCAGGGGATTCTGTGAGAAGACATAGTCATGGGCCCCAGTTATTGTTTCAAAAATGCACCCTTACGCTTGGCTCACTGTAGTGTGTGTGTGTGTGTGTGTGTGTGTGTGTGTTGTCCCTGTGCTGTGCTCTCAGTTGGATTCCTGTCAACATAAAATAACAACATACAAACAATTGATGTTTGGAATCTGAGAACTGATTTATAATTGCAGAAGATAACAATCCCCATTCTAATATGAGTCAATCAGTCAATGACAGAAAGTGTCCAAACTTTGAGATCATTTCCAGCTAAAACAGAACCCCCCCCCCTCAGTACAGTGTGTTTATTATGAAAGTGATCTATCTTGTCCCAGCATCAGTGTATTGGGAGGCCTCTGGTTTAGGCTGTTTTAATTGTCTTTAACCTGACTCGTAGCTGCTAACTAGCTAGCCGTGCACAGTCTTCACCAAATCTGTTGTCGTGTAGTACATAACCAGGGACTTTTTATTGCTTTTCTGTGGCAGCAAATACAACACACAGCCTTTCAGTTTACTATTGTACTGCAACCTGAGAGTCTCCACACTTTTATGGTTGACTAAAGTAACGTAACAACCCCTCACACCCCGGGAAAGACTCCCACTTCCCACAACAAACCCGCTAGACTCAAGACTTTTCTTAAAGGGCAGGCTCGGCCGGTAACACACAGCTGCAGTTAGACTGTGGGTGGAGGAAGGGTCAGATTGTTTACTAATATCACACTTTGAAAATACTCCACTACCAGTACAGAGGGGCACAATAGAAGGCTTTCCCCTCGCTGCTGAAAAAAATCCTACAGGTAACACGAGAACCAGTTAGTTTTCTATTTTGTATATTTACTATTGCTCTTTAATAGCAAGTAAATAAAAGCAAAAGTATTACTTGTTCGATTACTCGATTAATCGATAGAATACTCGGTGGAATACTCAATTACTGAAATCATAGCTGCAGCCCTAATTATAGACTGTACACATAATTGAATAACCAGTATCATCCTCGTGGTAATTAAAATTGACTAAAGAAGTACAATAAAGTAAAAACAAACACCATGTAAGCTCAGTATACACTGAAACAACCATATTGATTTCTGGATGGGTGCCTGAGCATTGGTAAAGTTTCTCATATATCACAGATCCCAAACTTGGTTCTGGTGTTTGATTTTGGAAAGAGTCCGCCTACTAAAAGCTTACTGATGCTTTCTGAGCTTTGAAGTAGGAACAAAGTCTGTGAATTCCTAAATTAAGTGTAATTTAACGATGATTACTGAGAGCCAACACGAGCACTCTGAATTCCCTTTGCTCCACCAGCATTTGTAGGCATCATCAAGCTTTGACTTCAAGGTTTTGAAATTCACTTTCTTTAATAACTGCCATGAATAAATTAACCAGTTGCAGCCATCCAGTTCCAGCCATCTACATGGAGACTAACGTCATCTTTCTTCCATCCATTTTCCCCCATTTTCAAGTGTCAGAGTAAAGTGGCCTGGTGTACCGAACACTGTTAAGCATTTGCACTCATCATTTAATCATCGCACCTCGTCCTTTGATTGATGCCTAATGAATGCCCGGGGCCTCGGTTTACAAGACGATCGCTAACAGAGCCTTGCTAATGGGTTTTGCCTGTCTGCCAGACAGCCCAGGCTTCAGGCACAGAAATCTGCGCTTACACTGGAACTACAAGACCATTTATTCAGTCAGTCCTCGTACAGATATGGCATTCTTACAGCATTCTTAACAGACAAGACCAATCCCAAAATACATACTCTGAGCTGGTCTGTCCTTTAATGGACAGCACTTACACATTGCAAGTTTGCAAAAAACGGATAAATTCAGTATTGAGCTCATAATGTAAACAAGGCCTCCAGCTGTTTTCAACAGCATCTCAATCAGAGTAATTTCACATCAGCAGCCACATCATTCATCACTAATAGGCCCCGGCAGTAATGGTGTGAAACTACTGGGGGACAGATAGGCTGTATGTCTTAAAAACAGTGCAGAGATGTTCCAGACTGGAGTACTGCATATTATACTTCATTTTCCATATGTAGTCCATCACAGAGCTGTGTATTTACTGGGAATTTACAGTCATTTACAACATGTTTTTTAAGGTGCACTGTGGAGTTTTCTTGTAAACAAACAAATATACTTGTGTATACTTAAGGTCTTGAATGCAATTCCTTCCTTTTAAAACATCTGCAAAGACTTTTTTTTTTATTATTGTGTTCACTGTCTTTGTTGGAACATTGCTATGCTTTTTATGACATGGTCAGTGAATTAGTGAGAACCCTTTACCAGCTGATGTATCGCCTTTCCTGCCTGCTCATAAAATGATTGCTCCATAGTGCTAAAAGTGGTCAAAAACTAGTTAAAGTGTAACTACACCCTTCAGTCCTGCTAGCTCCCTCCCTCTCAGCAAATGTCAAATATGCAGCAGAACGGTGCAAATGACAGTGACGTTAGAGGGCGGGGCCACAACACAGACTGGAGCCATTGACAGACCACAGCAGCATAGCAGGAACATTGCACCAGAATAGAAAAATACTAAGGAGACAGTTAGCAGAAAGTCCTGTGAATGATGCTTCTCGATCAGTACACATCTGAAAATGAGTGCAGCGGTTTCACTCAAAAGTGGAGGCGGGCCACCCTCCTCTGATTAGAGGGCGTTAAATTAGTCCCAAACACTCGAGAGGGCGTGTTGTGCCCTTTTCATAAATGTGATAAGAATGTCAATATTAACACCAGCATTGATGTGTTTCATCACAGTACAGTCGTATAGTTTAGTTTACATCTCAAAAAACATGTTTTAAGGTGGAGGACCTCTGTAATGGATGCAAAGATCCTTTTTTGTAGTAAGCAGCAGAACGAGTTCACTCTACCTGAAACCTGTTCTGTTTTACATCCAGTGATGACATAATTCTTAAAACTGAAGAAAAAGAATCGCACATTTTCAAATTGGATACATACAACATGCAGGAGAGTCCCGGTGTAGGTACTAGATCTGCTCTGATGTAACACATTATGATTGGCTGCACTATGCATTTCATTTATTTCAGAATGTTATTGGACTTTTTTTGGTTTTTGTCTTCCGGAAGCAGCCTGATGAGGTATATGAAACGGTGACTTATATGTACATCACATCTGTAAGCATATATCTGTAAGACATACGCGGACCATAGATTATGGGAACAAGCACAGTAATAACTTAGCTAACTTTAGCTAACAGAGAAGTAAGGAATTTTTACATGAAAAATGATACAACGCATCGTAACACATTGGTTTTTTTATAATGGGAGTAGCAAACAAGTGAGCCATCTAATTTCCTCCTCATTTCTGTTGACAGTTGCACATGCACATGTGTTCATGTGTTACAGCATCTGTAACAGCAGTCTTTTTATTAAATTCTAACTAATTTTAACTGCTCATGAAACAGTCTCAATTTAATACTGACGCCTCTGTAAGACCATCACCAAGATACTGGCTATTTAACTTAGTTACTCTTAACGCCTGCCACCAGGTTGGATTTCGTTGGATTCTGTTGGATTCCCCTTGAAATCAAAGACGCGGTAAAAACACTACCGCCTTTGTCCACAGGGGGTGCCAGAATGAACACAAAATGAAAGTGCCTTGTAGCTGCTTAGACCAAAGAACTTTTCTTTTCCTCTAGTTGTCTAGCCCTTTATCAAATCTGCAGTGCAGAACGTTTGTCTCCCCCTTCTGGCAGTGAGAGCAATTACACAAACACTGTCAATGTATGCCTACAGGTGAGCTCGCCCCGTCTCCCCCGCCCTCATGCTCAGTTTGTTTTTACCTGGAGCATCAGAAACATTTTTCCTATATTGTTCCTATACTCCTATGTGCAGTGGCCCTCTTGCTCAACTTCCGCTCTGGTAAACCAGTCATTGCTGGTTGATGGCGGGAATGTCGCCACAGACCAGATATAAAAAGTCCAGTATACTGCGAGATACAGAGATTTACTTGGTGGTGATGGGCTTAATGAGCATTGTGTGAACTCATTTGGTGAGGGCTTGAATGTAATAAAACGTTTATCTGCTATAACCACAATCTTTTTCTAACCTTATCATACTGTAGCTATTACACACATATATTGTATGAAGCGAGAACTGTGCAGCATCAATGTTCGTGTACAGCAATAGAGATTATTCTCTACTGGTGATACAAACTACAAGTTTAGGATTCGGAAAGCTTTTACAGTTGTTGTTTTTGTTTGTCCCGTGGACAGGAATTTTCTTGGAAGTATGAAAACACAAGGAACTATAATTCAAGAATTTTGGGTAAAAAGACAGACACTCTGACAAGTGATGTGTGAGAAATGCTGTGCAAAATCAGAAAATGAAAAAAACCCACTAATGGTATGTAAAATCAGCAGCGATGATCAACATTCTGCTTTGACCTTTAATGCTTCCAGCTGAGCTCTTCACATCAAACCTTTGTTTCCCATCATTCTCCCATCTGCTACAGGCAGGTCAAGCAGTGTTGATGCTGCAGCTACATTTTATTTGTACCTCCCCCTCCCTCATCACACCCCACAACACACACACACAGACACGCACACAGACACACACACATTTAATTTAATTAGAGCATGTGCAGCCTCCCTCTCTGCCAGTATTGTCAAGGCGCTTGGGAGCAGCCAACACTATCACTGATTGCTTCTAGATAGGAAGAAATATGATTAGACCACGTGTTTGAGTTTGCCTGTTTCTCTCTGTGTGTGTGTGTGTGTGTGTGTGTGTGTGTGTGTGTGTGTGTGTGTGAAGAAATCTGATTGTGGTTTTGTTAGTGGTGAGAGCAGAGGTAAGCTGAAGGGTTGAAAAGGATGGGGAGATGATTGGATATAAGGATACAAAAGGAGAGGGCAAGATGGAGGATGGAGGAGTGAGCTCATATATCAATTTGTTGATGGCTATTGTCAAATCTGGCATAAGAATGGTCAATTTTAACATTAACTTCAACATGTTGGGGCAATAGCTTTTCTTCCAAGACTGGTGAGAAGATTGATATGAATTCCATGTTTTCAGATCAAGTTTAGTTTTAGAGGGACTTCCTTGAATAGAGCTGCAATGATTAGTTGTTATCTATTAAATGAATCACCATTTCCATAATTAATTAATCATTTTAAGTCATTTTCAGCTTCTCAAATGTGAATATTTCTTGGTTTCTTTAGTCCTCTGTGACAGTCAACTGAATATCTTTGGGCTGTGGACAAATCTTGGGCTTTGAGAAACACTGATCAACATTTTATGGAGCACATAATTAAAGGCTGCTCCGATTGATCGGTCACCAATTGTAATTGGACAATATTCACTCTGGTGATCGGTGAACTCTACAAACGCCTGCATTTATTTTATTCCACAGGAAGGTGATTCAGTCACACAGACTCAGTCAGTTCCGCTGTCATTCTGTGGACTGTGTTAAGCTGCCAATAATTAACAACAGGCTGTGGTTTAAGTTGTGTCATGTTGCCTGCCAATAAATACACAGCTGTCAATTGATGATGCAATAATAAATGCTCATTGGTGCACCCTTACACACAACCATATAGATAGATAAATTAGATCTAGAAATAGATTAATTGAGAAAATGATGGACAGATTAATGGATAATGAAAATAATTGCATCCTGAGCGCTGAAGCTATTTCTTGGTGAGCAACTCTCAGCTTTTTGATGTCTGGTCTCCATCGCCCTCATCCTGTGAGATTTTTTAAACGGTTGTGTTGCACTCGTTAAAATCAAGAAGGCCTTGTGACCCCTGTGAAGCCTTGGTGTGGACGCAGTCCCAGTCTGTTGTATCTGACAAGCTGCGCTGTAGCTACAGATGTTAAACAGAGATACTGGGTGGATGTTCATAAAGAAAAAGAGCACATAACTTTCCTTGAAACTGTCCATCATTGCGGTATGGTGTTATGGTTTTTTATATTATCTTTGAAAAGATTCTAAGCTCTAGATGCTAACTTTTCCCCTGCTCCCAGTCTTTATGTTAAGTTCAGCTCTGCCTGTACCGACTCCAGCTCACTAAAAGAATCCCCTCAGTAACTCCACAACATGTTACATTGTTGGGGGTGACATAAAGGGAAGAGTAGAAAGAGGAAGGATGTGTGGAGGATAGAACAGGAGGAGGAAGGAAGGCAGAAGCAACCTAATCTCTCATTAGTAGTTTGATTTTCAAATGGACAGGGGGTAAACATGAAAGCTTTGATTCTCTGTGTAATGAGATTAGTGCTCTGAAAGGGAGAAGGGCAGTCTGAGGGAGGGGAAGGAGGGAAATATGGTGAGAAGGAGGAAAGAATGAAAAAGTGACCTTTGCAGATTGAGGTATGGAGAGAGGGAGGAACCCTGCTGAGGAGGGGGGGAAAGAAAAAAGAAAGGGAGGTGATAGAGGGAGAGGTGGGGAGAGGGAGGCAGGGAAGACTGGGATGGAGTGACCCAAGCGAAAACAGATTAGTCGACCATGAAGAGGATTACCAGCAATGATAGTCCCTCTGAGGGAGCGGAGCCAGTCCCAGCCAATGCAAACACACACACACACACACACACACACACACACACACACACACACACACACACACACACACACACACACACACACACACACACACACACACACACACACACACACACACACACAAAATGAACACATCAAAGTGATCAGCATCAGTCCAACCTGTCTGGCTAATGCAAACACAAACTTAAGGTAGATGCTGGTATTTGGCTTTATGAGAGAAGACTGTTACTCCGCCACTTGAACCCAGCAGCTGGGATTATTTAATGCTGTGGAGTTTATATGAAAATCATCTGTGTAGTTCAAACTCTCAGAAGGGGGCCACAGGCCATGTGGATCTCTCCTCAGGGGACTTGAAAAACCTCCAGCGTTTTTATTTTTGAACAATATGGAGTCAGTGTACCTGTAACACTACTCTGCATTTTCAGCTGGAGGTTATATTCCTGAACAATGGCAGCTTTCTCTTTGCTCATGAGACCCGATGCAATCGGTTAAACACCACAATCAAAATGATCATTATTTAGAAATATTCAAATATTTTTGTCTTTTCTACACAATTTCTGCTCAAAAGTTAAATGAAAGTTATTAATGTTTTGCGGTGCCGTTCAAGGTTTGTGTAAACAAATTTCACTAATGCGCATGTACAGGTCTGTGGTTCAATCTGCTCAGAAGGACAAAGACGTGAAGGTTTTAAATGAACTCAGATCAAAGTCAAAGAATAACTAAGATCCTCAATTCACTTCCAACAAGCCAAAAATACCCCTCCATAGAAATACTGAGTCCGACTACCAACACCGTCTTTCTTTGCTCTGATTTCTCCGTTTTTTAATAACTAACAATAATATGAAGTCATTAAAAACACAAAACTTCAACTCATAATGAAGGGAGAGTTTAATAATGTAAGAAGAGTGATTGGCAAGATCTAAACTGATGTGCACTAAACCTTTAATGATCCATGTGCCGCCAGTTTCACGTCATATTTAATCTTCCTTTAGAGAAAACATTCAGCACTTTACTTACGCAAACAACAATAAAAAAAGACCAACCAAGGCAAAAAGATTCACACAGATTGGTGCCAGTGCCTGCTGGAATAAACAGAAAACAGGAAAACATCATGTCATCATCACATCATGCAAGTTAATATTAAGTTCAATTTCTCTTTTTAGTGTTTTAGTAACGTTCGCCTGGCTGAGAGCATTTACATCTACATCCGTCTCTCAGACACACAAACCCACACACACCTACAATTCTGCCAATTTTGCACAACAGCAGAGAAAACAGCTGACTGTCAACAAGAGAGGTTCAACGTGTGTGTGTGTGTGTGTGTGTGTGTGTGTGTGTGTGTGGTTAGTGCCATCCTGGCTGATTTTAACTGACACATCTGAAAATTATTCTGCAGAGCAGAACGTTCTGTGAGCTGAGGCAGAGCTACACACACACACACACACACACACACACACACACCCCAACAAAGCTTTTCTGAGGGGAGACTGTCCACTAGTTCATCAATCAAAGATATTTGTTCAGACACATTCAGAGTCATAACTGTTTTTTCCGTTATCGTTTAAAAGACAGCTGTTAAAATATATATTTACATTATTAAATTAAATGTGCAACGACTAGTTGATTATTGGCTTTATTTAATGATTATTTTGGCAGACTGCAACAGATAATGCTGTTTCTCACATTTTACCTAAATTAAAATTATCTGCGATTTACTTGTGCAGCGCTACTCTCAGCATGACTTCCCTTTGGTTTGATCTGTTTCCGTCAGTACTGTTCTGCTCAGTTTCTTCCCTAAAGATCTCTCATTTCATTGGTTAATTCAGCCAACAGTTGTGTGCCACCTGATTGTATTTACCTGCTCGTTTTAAGCAATAGAGCTCAGGATTCACTAATTACAAAAGTTTACAAAAAATATTATTAATTTAGTCCTTTTACTACACAACTGATTTCCTAAAAAAAAAAGTATATGGAATTGATGATCATACAGCTGTTTCATATCAAAATACTAGTGACATCACATCCTTAAAGGGACGCATGCGGACTTTAAGGGCAAAAAAATCGGACGCGCTAACCAACAAGGAGACAGGCCTGGGTTGTGCTTCTACAGAATAATACCTTTTCTGTAATCTTTTTGGCCTTGTCGCTGTCTCAAGGGAGTTTCTCTCTCTGGTGTTTGGCGCAGTGTTTACCTGAGTTACCTGAATGAAATGTCTGTATTCTGTTGACTGTTTATTTCAGTCCTCTCTACATTAATTTATTACTCTTTGGCTTTTTATTTACAGCGCTTTTCATGTCGGATCTCTACCGCTGTCTCTCCTGTGCTGCAGAGTTTCACCATGGGCGGTGGAGGCTAACGGCTGATGTAAAACAAAAGATTGGATTGGTCCAATAAAGCTCAATATAGCCGATACCTAAATGGTAAATGGACCTGTACTTGTATAGCCCCTTTTCTAGTCTCCTGACCACTCAAAGCACTTTTACATTACATGGCACATTCTCACTTTCACACACATTCAGTCAGCGATGGCAAAGTCCATCGAACAGAAACTAACTCATTCATACACATTCACACACTGATGAACAGCACCGGGAGCAATTTGGGGTTCAGTATCTTTCTCAAGGACACTTTGGCACGTGGCAGGAGGAGCCGACACTGATCTTTGAGATTGGATCGGGATATCCCTAGTTTCTAGCAGCAGTGTAAAGGGAGGGATTCGCCACAAGATAGATGCAAACATCACAAAAGTGGAGCTCTGGCAGGGATTGCGACAGGTGTATATGGTTCGCAAGTGCCCAAGATCTTTTGAATCTTTGAATCTTCCTTTTCTTTGGAGAGGTGACAAATATTCATGAGTGGAAATAAATGGATAATTCACATGCCTTTTTTTTAGGTTGCCATATTGAAACGTTGTTTTGCCATATTGAAACGTTGTTTTGCCCTAGACTGTGACAATAGTACAAATAGTTCACACATTTCTAAATGATAAAGGCATAGAGCCTCCACTAATAATTATATATAAATTAGATTTTACAGATGCAAAGATGTTATAAATGATGCATTGTGAGTTCATCCCAAATGATATCCAATGCACACTTTTTTATTTGGGGCAATCACATCTCGAACTTTTATGCCAGTGCTCACTGATGTGAACAAGTGAACTTTACCATCCCCATTTATACTACTGGATTAGTATTACTGATGCATAAACATGTACAGAAAGCAGCGTTTTATAATCTTACCAGATGTTTTGAATCTAAATCTAAAGAGTAACTAGAAACCAAAACTGTTAAATAAGAAGTAGAACATTTTCCTCTAAAAAGTAGCACAGTAGGAAATATAACATATAGCAGAAAATGGAAATACTCAGGTACAGTACTTGAGTAAATATACTTAGTTACATGCCACCACTGCCATAATGACTCACATTGATTTGCAGAGTTTTTTGTAGACTTGATGAAACCCTGTTTTCTTTCCCTGTCCTACTTGAGGTTTTTCTCTCATGTGGGTTGTGCTGAACAACAGATCGCTCAATCTTGAATTCAACATTGCGAAATGCAGAAAAGGTCAAATGAGCTGATTACAAGCTTTGCACACACAAATCAATATCCAAATCAAATGATAAAAGACACTAAACCTTTCCTTCTTGCTGACATTTGTCTCCACCCTGCTGAGGGAAAGTTTTGATATCAGGGCCCCCCTCAGCGGAGGATGGGGGTCCTCTCTCTTTATCTCTGCCCTCCACTCATCCTAAATGAGGGCTTTTTCCTCATTTTTCTCTGCTGTTGGTGGGGGGTGTCGGGCTCTGGGAAGAATGAGGACTTCCTGGGGAGGGCCTTTAAGTGCATGGCTGAGGAGTCTCTCCCTCCATCTCTCTCTCTCCCTCACAGTTCTTCTGAATATCTCTCGCTCATCCTAAATGGGGTCAAGCGCCCAGCCAGGGCCTGCTGCTTTCAAAGACCCCAAAGAGCAGCTTTCCTCCACCTGCCCTTTCCTCCCCTCCCTCAACAACCTTTTCTTTCACTTTTCTTCTTCCCTTTCCTTTCCTTTTCTTTTCCATCTCTGTCCCTCACTTCACCTTCCTGCCATCTTACCCTTTCTTCCTGCACCGACACATTTAGAACAGCTGTGAGACATGTTGTAAAGTAATGAATTCGTCCATGCTTTTGTAAAACAAATAGTTGGTGGGGTCACAGCTACTTCAGTTGTTTGGGGATTTAGCCTTGTAATAGTTTTCCAGCTGTTTTTAATTTGTTCAGTACTGGGTGTTCACAATATGAGTAAAATCTGTGATAATGCTGTTAAATATTGTGATTAAAGACTGGCAGCCCCATAATAAATGTTCAGGGGCCCATATAATACCAGATTCCTGTACCAGTCGTGTTCTGCATGACATGTCTAAATCATGATGATGATGAAAATACAATTTATTGGTCATTCCAATTCAATCGCTTCATTTATTTTTGCTTGGACTTGTTAGAATAGGTTGTCATTTATTATTGTCTGTCTCGGCATCCAACAATGTTCAGTTCTGCTGGCAAGCAAGAGAGACGTACCTCCCCACGCATTTACTTCAAGACAGAGGGCAGCCAGTAATCAGGTTAAATCGTTCACATGTTACAATTTATCTTTATGGTTTATGAAAAGGTTTGAACTACTGGTTTATTCTGATTGAGAAGTTTATATGGAGCTTTTTTATTCTTTTAAACCGATTATAATCGCTATGTAAACATACCTAATGAGCATTGTTTTTGTGATCTGCAGATCAATTCAAAATCTGCCTAAAAACTCGAGTTCAAAAATTATAGTCTAAAAAAATATCAAATAAAATACACAGTATACATCAAACTGCAGTTATGAGCTTCTACATGTTGAAATACATTAAATACATACAGTTGAAACAATAAGCTTTTTATCTAGCCATCTAGACCAGTATTTTCCAACAGGTCCCCTATGGGGGTCACATGATAAATCCTTAGGGTCGCAAGATTAAAGGTTACAAGGTAGATTACGTTTTTAGTTCCTTTTATGCTGCTTACAAAAACAAACATTATATACAATAATGATAGAGAGTAGATGAGTGATGTCATTTTGAGTGAGATGACATTTTCCAGCCTCAGGTTAAACATACAGGCTGATTTATTGCATTTCTCACATGAACCTAAAGAAACAGCAACATTTAGTATAACTGCAGATGCTGATCACTGGCCAATGAACCTCAACCACCTGTCTGACACACACCTTCATCCCTCAAAAGGCCCTCCCTCTTTGATAAGTTGAAACATACCTTCCCTCCTTTTACCAGGCATCCATCTATCCATGAGAAAGCAGCAGACAGGCAAGTTGAGGACTTTGTTCTCCATACATCCATCCATCAATCAATCCATTCAGGATGAGGCAAGCTCTGTCATTTACACTCTTTTCTCTATTTCCTCTTGATGGAACATTGCAGGAGAAAGGATGAATAGGAGAAGAGCACGGAGGAGAAAGAAATAGATGCCAGGCATACAAGCTCCAAGTGATGTTCCCCCTGCTCTTCATACGTTCTAACTGTTCCCAGATGCATATATTTCCCACTACTTCTCCATCAGAACACTGCCCGTCTCTGCCTGTCAGTGAAAGAGATGGTCCCAAAAGCATCACCTCTTTAGTTCAGTTCCTGCAGGACTCAAAGTGTCATCAACTGAACTCTGTCCCTACCCTCAGCATTCATGTCTTTTTTCCTTCCTGGGCCAGTCTGCATCCCTTCCTGCCTCCCTCAAGCCTCCTCTGGGTTTTTCCTGGTATCCACTCCTCAGGATCTCCCACCTCTCCCTTCCCTCCATGGCGTTCCTCCCATCCCTGACTCTTTCCAACAACACCGCCGATGGCTGCCGTGGCTCTCCGCTCCCCTCTGACCCAAACTGGGTTTTATTTAATTTGTCCGTATAATAGACGTGAATGAACCCCGGGGTTTCGGGCTACACAGGCAGAGAAAGCGACAGAGGAGGGAGGGGCAGGCCGCTCAGCAATGTGTGTCAAAAGAGAAACAATAAGTGCCATTATTTTTAATTGGCTTCCCTTTTTGAAAATTACTTCCAAAGTGTGATGTCCCATTGTGGGAGCAGAATAACGCTGAACAATGCAGTAGGGGGCGGGGGGGTAGTCTTATATATCCAGGATAATATTCAAGGGGGCTTTGGCCAATGCTGGCTGGCCCGCACTGGATAACCCTGAAGCGCAGCGACTGGGCCCCGGGTTAGGCTCATAATGGGAGGCCTTTAGTTCCCATTGTGGCGGCTGTGTCAACAAAGAGGCCGCTGGGAGTTGCCTGGCATGTGGAATGGAGAAAAGGCCCTTTATCCCTTTCTTTTTAGAAAGAGAGAGACGTTATCATAGCAGCTCGATGCATCATGTCTCTCTCTCTGCTGTTTACCCTGCTAGACTCTTTGATAGACTGTCTAAAGAGAAGTGCTACATGCTAACACTTTAGCACTCTCCATGTACTGATAACAATGAGTACATAGTGTTTGTACACAAAGGGACATTACTATATGTGTTACCCATGGTGCACCTCTTGACTCTTTTTCAGTGTCAATTTTAAAGTTGCAGTATGTAAGAATTGGTCACCTGTTGAATTCATAAAATAAACGCTAACTGCAGCTGCTGTTGGCTAGTTAGCTCAGTTAGCAGTACAGCTAGTTGTACCACTGGTTGCATGTCTGTGAGCTGACTCTGTCCAGACTGTCATCATAGAGCACCTGTGGAGTAGGGTTGGGTACTGTTCACATTAGACCTGGTACTTCACGCTCTGTGTAAAAACTGAAACAGTGCTTGTTTACTGTTATATTTCCCTGTAAACAATAACTATTCATGTACTGTTGCTTTCATACTAAGGTTTCAGACAGACTAAAAAATCTCACATAACAAATAATCATTAATAATCAGGTCAAGTTGATCAGCACACCAGGAGAGCAAATCTAACTAGGGCATCTTCCCAGTTACATTCATGCTTCAGGTTGGGCATATTAACCTGATAATAACAGTCCTACTGGAAATCATAATCCATTTCTGTAGCTCACTCAAAGTTTCCTTATACCTGGGGGGTTCAACTTTACCGCTGGCTGGGACTTAACTGACTTTCAGGCTATCAAACACAGTAGTGGTACTTCAGCGTGTAGATGTATTTTTTTGTTTGACCAGGTGTCTCTTCAGGTTAGACGTGTTGCTCTGTCCAGCTTTGCATTCTGACTCATTGTGACATGAACAGGCTGCAGGCGCTCTGTCTCACCCAAATGTGCTCCGTGATACAGACATTTTGCACCGAGTGATTTAATGTGAATCGTAGTTCTGTTATTAGTATTATCATCTAGTATTGTTTTCATCTGTGGTGTGTGTTGGTATTTTTTTGTCCCTGTTTCTCTGCAGGAGTGTGCCGCCTGTCGAATGCAAGATCTTTGACGGCAACCCGTAGGTCCGCTCTGACTGGTCCATGACGTGGGCTCGGCTTGTGGAGTGTCGCCTGCTGGTTGGTTCTCCCGGGGAGCCGCAACATCCGCCAGGGTTCAAAACGTCAAAAAGTCTTGGACAGAACCCTCAGCAGCAGCATCCTTCTGTCCGCCGTCGTAGAGAGTTTGTTTTGAAATAGCGTGGTGGTTGGCGAATTGTTAAGTCAGTACAAGATTGTGTTTTCTTATGGTTGTATTTAGTGAGTAAATAAATCACATCACTTCATCATTAACTCTGTGTAGTTGTTGGTTTGGGGATCGGGGTAGGATTATTGGTTTATTTTCTTCATACATTTATGTGGCGCTCCTTCCCCCTAGACAGGGGCGTAACAAGTGGTCGATACCTTTAAAAGAACAGAGTTAAGTACCCAACCCTACTGGGGAATTTTAAGGTTTACAATGCTAGCACAGGAATTTTAGACTGCCAAGGACATTTTCAGGGAGGGAGGGAGGGAGGGAGGGAGGTTGTGCATCCGTGAGAAAAACAGCTTTTAGAACCAGAATATACTATTTGTCCCAGTGAATTAAGAATTTATTTTTGGCCAGAGTTGGTGATTGTTGGGACAGTAGAACGACGAACCAGATGGTTTTGTTACCGCGATTGAGTACAGAACAGGGCTGACCAATAAATCGTATTTTCATTGTCATATGAACACATTTCAAAAGACTGCCTGATATGCGATGGATAAGAAATTCAGGGGCTAATAGCAAATTGCTACCAAAATAAAAAGCTTTCTGTATGTCGTCTGTTATAAATACTGATACTGAACTTCACTCAGTATTTTCAGGAATATGATTTATTTTATTGACATTTTAGATTTGTTTCCAGGGAGATATTATTGAGTTTTTATACTGACTTTGCTGTTGTAAACATTACTGTTGCTGCTCTTTAGTTTTATTTAAAATATTTAATTCTTGTGCAGTTCTGAATTTAAAGACAATCTAAATAACATAGGAAATGTATAGCTAATATGCACTCTTTAATATTTGCTTATTTATCCCAAGTCATATTGTCATCACACATTGCAGATTTTCCTTCTTTTCAAAGGTTAAACAGTCTCGCTTTAAAGTGAGAAATGAAGGTAGAATGCATGTCATCCCCTCTCTCTGCCCCCCTTTCTTGTCTATCTCTCTCTGTCAAATAAATGAAGGTAGAATAAGGCTGTCTCTACCCTTTGGCCCCGAACAACTAGAGTATAATACGTATATATACATATACTATAGAATATTTGGGAGTTGGGTCTGTTTGTAATAGCCCTGAACGATATGAGGAAAAAATCTGCAATGTGCAATGACGATAGGAGTGCATATTAGCTATATGTCAGTCTTGTCTTTAAATTCAGAACTGAAAAAGAATTGGATATTTTAAAAACTAAATGTTTCCAGAGCAGCAACAGTAATGTTTACAACAGCAAAGTCAGTATAAAAACTCAATAATATCTCCCTGGAAACAAATCTAAAATGTCAATAAAATAAATCATATTCCTGACATCAAAATACTGAGTGAAGTTTAGAGTATCAGTAACAGTCATTCCTCCTGTCCTCCTCTGAGTTGTCTCAGCCAGCAGCTCAGGTTAAAATAAGAATTGCCAGATTTTAAGATACGTGGCAAACTAAGCTAAACAGACGACATACAGATAGCTTTTTTATTTAAGTTGCAATTTGCTATTAGCCGAGTTAGTGACGGTATTATTACGTTTCCAGTAACGAGCAGTTGTCGTCACTTTACTTTGTTCACTGAAGTGTCTCCATGCAGACTCTCTGATCAGCTGTTTTTTCTCTGTTTCTGTATGTGAAGGAGCTCAGCCCTGACAGAGCACACAGAGAGGCCGCAGCCCCACAATAAATACTCTGGTCTTTATCTCCGGGGCCCGTTGAATGCCGGATTTCCGTACCCTTTCCAACATTAAAGGATTTTTCTTATTCATCGTGTTTCAGGCACTCTTTTGCGATGTGTTTGTCACACATGATAAAAATCTGATTTATCCGTCATCCCAAGTCTGTAATCATTACACACTGGTTCAACAGCTGCTTGACCAGTTACTGACATTTCTCTGTTGCTCAACTTACTTTCTGATAAACTTTGAAACACACATTCATTCCCTCTTGGAATTTAATAACACCTGAAATGTCAGTAACTGGCAGGTTCAATCGAAAACCTTTTTATCAGTAATGTCCCTTATAGCCCCAATTAGTGGATCTCTAATAAGTTTATCTGACAACTGTTGGTGGTGAAATAAAGAACACAGGCTAAACTATCCATGCTGAGCAACGCGCACACACAAGACACACACACACACACACACACGCTTGTCAATATCACTGTTGGTCCATTCATTCATCTAACTCCACCTGGGAAAGAGATGGACATGTGTGTTTACTCTAGATTCTATTCCCTCAGGAATCACACACACACACACACACACACACACACACACACACACCACTATTATACTTGTCTCCTGGCTGAGGCAACCTTGAGAAAGCAAGCCAAGCTGAACAAATAGTGGCATCCAAACACACACGCGTACACATGTATGTAAATACACATGCTGAACACCAGCACCTAAACAAACAGGCCCAGCGACGGTAGCAGCACACGCCAGCAGCTCTCATTACCAGCCAGTACAATCAGCTAAAGTCGAGAGACACACACACACACACACACACACACACACACACACACACACACACACACACTACACACACACACACACACACACACACACACACACACACACACACACACACACACACACACACACACACACAGAAGAGCTACATGGTCAATACCCAGTAAGAGTTTCATTCCCCAGTAAACAGGTGGGGCAGACCAGGGCACCAGACAACAAACAAACAAACAACATGTGTTATAATTAGTTTAATTTCAATATATGTTTTCTGGTTCCCAAGAGAGTTAAAATTCCTATCTTGGAAATAGATTTTTATTTTTAACATTGCTCACTGAAGATAGAAATTAAAGCAGAGGAGAGAGGGAGGAGAGCAGTGAGAGATAAAATGGGAGGCTGGTGGACAGCTCTGGATGCTGTTTGTTTACTACAACCCCTACAGCATCAGCAGTTTCCTATTGGTGCCTATTGTTGGGCTCACACAGATAAAGCACGAGAGAGAGAGAGAGAGAGAGAGAGAGAGAGAGAGAGCAACTGGTCAGCATAGAAGGCAACAGAAAGAAGGAAAAGCCTGGCAGTGTTACTCTATGTGTCAGGAAAAATTCCAAACTATAAATATCTGTACTGAAATGGCATTTTATATCTAGGGAGTATATTTTCTTTACCATTAATTTCCACTTGTAGTGCTACATGCTTATTGCTGTGCTGCCAATAAAACAACGTGGATTTTTCCTGTGTTATTTTCTACTGTAGGGTTAGAATTGGGCCTGTCTCCTAAATGTACCTAGTTAAGGGTGGGGTAGTCTTGATTAAATACTGAAAAACTCTGGGTGGGTAAGACTGAATTATAACACCAATTTATACTTTAATATTTAACCAAAAAACAGGATCTTTTCTCAACGGGTTAATCGATAATTAGTTGTTTGGTTCATAAAATGTCAGGATATGGTGAGAAATGATGATCACTGTTTATGTAAAGTCCAAGATGACGTCTTGTTTTGTCCACAGATACAGTTTACTGTCACAGAGGACTACAGAAATCCGAGAATTTGGACATTTCTTAATGATGAATCAGTTATCAAAATAGCTGGCGATTAATTTGAGAACTAATTTATCAACTGATCATTGTAGCTCTAAATCAAAGAACTGTACTGTCAGTCTGTAGACTGCAGTGGATATTCATGTCATAAAAGTAGTAAATAAATGAACAAGAGCCTGCTGTCTCATCTCAATAATATTTATATTCTTACACTGAGTTTGTTGGATTCATTTAGTTTGGTTTGACACTTCTTTTTTTAGCACACTGGAACACCTTTGAATTTCTTTACATTTATCTTACACATTCATATATTTCTACTTTAAATGCTTTGTTCTCCTAATGTCCTCACAGCGATCATTAAAAGCACCTTATTATCTTGTGTACACATGCACACACTTCACATGTACGCACATGTAATGTGCACACTTCCAGCTAATGACAAGCCCTCGGGCTGACCCGCTGACCCTCATCAGAGAGACAAAGAGGCAGAAAGCAGCATTGGGACAATAAGACGGAGAGGTTGCTTAGGGTGACGGGATAAAAGCAGTGACATGACAGCGATGGACAGATTAAGAGCATGACAGGAGGACAACGGGAAGAGCAAGGGGGTGGGGTGGGGTGATGGCACTAAACTCAGCTTGGATTTACTTGATCCAGGTTGAAAGTGAAAATGCTAAAGAGACAGTTTTGGACATGGACATCTGCACCACAATCCATCCAATAGTCCCTTGATACATTTTAATTCTAACCACTAATGTCAACCTCGTGAATATTGAACATACTGAACAGTCTGAATCGGTCCTGGTGGACAGACCGATAACACTGCCAGTCAGGTGCTAGCACTGCTTAAAACATGTTTTAAAAAGATGATTATATATGACTAAGAGCAGCAGCAAATCCTCACAAGTGAGAAGCTGGAACTGGAAGGTTTTTTTCTCGGGAAAAAAAAAAATTAATTATCAAAATAGTTGCTGATGAATTCCTGATTATTGACTAATCAATTGAGAGTTAAAGCTCTATAAAATAAAAATCATGAAGCTGTCCTTGGAGCCTTTCAGACTATGTCCAACTTTTTTGCTCTACACTTGTTCATGAGATCTAGAATAATGATCTCAGTTTTCAGCTTCTGGACATCATCCATCCTTCCTGACATACATAATACCTGACACACGTATTCAGGTCGGCTGGGTGTGTGCAGGGTGAGGACCGCAGAGCATCACTGCTCAGTCAGTCGAACTGGACAGATGATCAGGATAAGAGCAAGAAACAGCCGTGTCCATCATTCTGTCTTTCTTCAGCACCGAGAACATACATTATCATCTCATCATTGTGCTGTCAGCAGTCTGTTCCTTCTGGGCCACACACACACACACTGTCACTCAGCACTGATAACAGGTCCATTACGCTTCTTTCACTCTGACAGACAACATAAGCGTATTTTTAGGAATACACACAAACTCCTAGCACTGCTTTAATACTCCTGTGTTGGCAGAATGTTGATTACATATCTGACCATGGACCCGTGGAACAATTATATTTGCATGTTATTTGATGGTGTGGCAACTAGAAAACCGGCAACTATTCTTTTTTAATTGTCTTTTTTCAAGCAAAAATGGCAAATATTTGACGCTGTAGTTGTATTTGATAGCAGACTGACTATCTTTAGGTTTTGGACTGTTGGGCAGATAAAACAAGCACAACCTTAGGATGTCACCTTGTGCTCTGGGAAACTATTATATAGCAGATTATTAGTAGAGGGAGGACATGGTGCATTTGGGGACTTTTTCCCACATTTGGTGCTCCAGCAGTTATTTCATGCAGCAGGACGGTGTATGTGGGATTCATAATAAACTAAAGTGACAGTGTAATGAAGGAACATGTCACCCGGTGCAATGATGTGGCTCACTGATGTGTTTTTAAAGGGGACCTATTATGCTAATTTCCAGCTCTGTATTCTTAGTCTGAGACTCATTTATCTTCTACTGGCCCTTGAGTTCATCCTCTGTCTGAAACAAAACATCTCTTTAAGCCCTCCCTCCCTAAATGTCCACTCTCTTCTGATTGGCCAGCAACTCAGTGCCTGTTAACACTGTCGTGCTCTCGCCAGCATGACATCTTCAGTAACTCAGTTGATATGGGAGACTAAATTTGAAGAATTTACTGTTTATGAGACCAGAATCAGGTTGGAAACATGACGCCACTATTTTTTCAAGATTCAAGATTCAAGAAGCTTTATTTATCCTGAGAGAAATTACTGTGCAACAGTTTCAATACAAAGGTGGTAAAGTAAAGTACTAAAGGGTTAAACTAAAAATAAGCTAACATAAAAAAAGATAAATAAAATAAAGGCTAACATAAAATAAAATAAAGGCTTACATAAAATAAATCAAACAATTAACTAAATACAACAAAATGCAAGCACTTACAGGTAACATAAGTAGAAAAGAAAACAAGTAACTAAATGTGACAAAGTGCAACAACATTTGCAGTTAAACGTAGGTACAGTATATCATTTTTTTATTACTTTTATAACTCACTAATATTTTATGGAGAAAATATGTTCTGGTCCTCCCTCCTTTACGTATGTTTACTTCACGAATTGACACTTTGGGCTCGTTAAATATAAACATTCAGCAACGCGTAATAAATCCCCTTTAATCGTTTTTGGACAAAAATGGAGCTCTGTGGCACAGATGAATAGGTCAGACCAATCATTGTTTTGGTCTTTTGAGGATATCACCAACCTCATCCCTCAAAGCTTATGTGTCAGTGTGTTTGTAGAGTGCATCAGTTAGGCTCAATTTTATCAATAAGATACTCCGAAACTGCAGCCCTACCAAGATAATACTAAGAGACGGCCTTATTGAGGGGATCTCTAGTCATTAGTTACTGATTGAGAGCGTGTATGGAGGTAGTGACACGTCACCTCATCCATGCTGCTTGCACACTTTTAGCTGCACGGTTTGATTGGAAACTTTTCTTCACGGATGGGAAAAATACACCTACACTGGCAGAGACAGAAACTAGAGCAGGTTGAATTGATCAGTTAATTCAAATCTTAAGGATTAGGACGATGTTTAAAAATGAAAAACGTTTTTCACTTTAACTTGGGTAATTAAGGCACGGAGCTACCGTAGTTGGTAGTAACAGACCTTTGGATGCATCAATACGATTTTGAAAGGTAACAGCAAAAAATACATATTAGCCTATGTGTGAATGTAGTCCATGTCACAGTATTTATTGACTGATTGTTTCTTTTTACACAGAGAATGGACAGAAAGACTCAAGCATTGAACGTGCACCTAGAGTTTGTAAGAAGGTTGTCAGAGATGGCTGTAGTACAGGCTGAGCTCAGTCCGTCCCCAACCAAGAATGCTTCAAGAATGAGTCCTAAAACAGGAGAAAGCCACAGCCCACGTCCTGGGGTCAGAGAAGGAAACCAGGCACCCTGTGCGTACACAGCAAGACGTCACTGAATAAAGCTGTGAAACCAATAAAACACGCACTGCGCCATTTCAGGAGGGCCAGAGGACAAAGACACTGAGCTCACCAAAGAAATGGATCAAAACATACTGGGGTACCTTTAATGACAAATACAGTGACCTCGCCACAGGTGAACTCCTTGAGATGGCCTCACTAAGGGAAACCCGGTTCTGGACAACTTACATCGACCATGACAAGGTGGAACAAATTAAGAAAGGAGCCGTCAAACAGCTGATGGACCACAGACAGAAACACACCTCAGCCTGAACTGAAGATGGAAAAAAAAACATAAGCACGTCTTTAAGAAAAAAGTGCCAGCATCCTCCCAGTCAGAGGTAGACAAAATTGAAACTAAGCTGCAACCTACTTGTTGTCCCCTGACACAAACACAGACACTGATCCACTTCAGTGATGGAAGCACCAACACCAGCTTCCCAATGCTCTCCATCCCTGCCACTAGTGCCCCGTCAGAGAGGGTCTCATTCATTTTCTATAGGGGGCAGGAGATCTGGCCACACCATGTCAGATGGATACGCAGCAGTGAGTTTACGGACCGTTCGCTGTATCTGAATATTGTAAACACGACTCGCCCTCAACTTTATGTGAATGAAGTCTGTCCAGCACAACGCAGACTCGCCAAACTCAGATCCAACTGTCAAACTAGGCAGTGATCAGCAAACATGAGTCCACATTCTGTTGTTGCATTGCCTATTTCTTGCCTAAAATGTTTTCAGAAACATCTTTTAGTGTTCTGTTTATCTTAAATACAAAAAACTTTCAAACCTGGCCGCCAGCTTGCATGTTGCATGATCGTCCAGATGTGTCCTCACCAGATTCTGTGTGTCTGCACCAAGAGAAACAATAACTCTGACCTTTATTAAACGTTATAGATTTCTGTCTGTACAGAACCTGTAGCTCAAGTGTTTATCTCATTGAAAGACACACACTGAGTATCAGCCTTGGGAAGGATGAAAGAGATGAAAAAAAACTTTTGGTACAGGTAAGATCCAGCTACAGACAGATAGAAAACCACTTTTATATTTATAAGTTGAGTTAGATTTTAAAAATGTACCATTATAATGGAAGATTCATTTTATTTTATAGCATTATTTATAGAATAATTGGTCTTTACATTGTTTTTGGCAAAGACAAATTGAGAAATCCTCCACACCCTGAGGTATTGCGTGTCTCTAATGTCAATGTATGTGTAAGCCGCCATGTGACGTTTGTTCTAAAAACAGAAAAATAAATGCAAAAATCACAAAACAATTTAGTGGAACACCTGAAAGTTCTGGGCTTCTTATCAGCTAGAAATAAAAGAGCAAAAGGAGAGATGGAAGGAAGACATCAAATATAAGATCCCTCTGATGGTCACATTTAGTTTGATGAACCTCTCGCAAAGTTTGATCAGCTACAACAGTTCCTTTCATTGTATCAATTAATAATGTTTAAAGCAGTACACAGATGAAACTGTTAAAGAGATGGTAATGTCTGTTTTTCACCTGCCGTCATCTCTCAGCCTTGAACAAGGGAAGTTATTCTTTATTCTGCCTTTGTCAGATCAAATTTAAGGATTTAAACAAGGGAAAATAAACATTGATTTTTTGCAAAGAAGAGGGAAGATTTTAATTCTGTCTTTCATACACAATACTAAGAATTTCAGAATTCAGACTCTTTCCTCTTATGTGCAGAGGTGTTGCTTCCGTTTGTGTGCGTGTCAGTACAAGCTGAGTTTTTCTTTATCGAGATGCAGTGAGGCCAGTGAAGATTCACACTTTCACTGTTCACACTCACAGTTACACACATCAACACCTGACCACCTCAGTCTGATCAGCTGTTCACTGAGGGGCTCCATCATTTTGCTTAAGGGCAGCTCAGTGATGGTGAGGATTTGGTCACAAACCAGCTTCTGTAACTTCTAGACCAGTAAAAAATAAACCTTGATCAAACATATTTCTGCTGGAGGAATGAGTTTAACAGACTTCTTCTCTATCTCAGCGACCTTGGTGAGATGCAGATGTACACGACACATGACGCCTCTCTTGGCTTTCTTTCTCTCATCCAGGCGCACTCTCCTCTTATACCTCTAATTTGCACCACCTCTCTTTTCTACAACCAGTACACACACACACACACACACACACACACACACAAAAGGCTTCATTCATAACCTCCCTATCTGCGTCTTTTCCTTCTCCCCCACTGGATTGCCCCCACCCCCGTCTCTACCTCCATCCTCTCGTCTCACCCAAGGTCTTTGAGAATAATAGCAAATAGCAGATTAGCATTCGCCTCCTCACGATGTGATGTGACTCAATACACACACACACACACACACACACACACACACACACACACACACACACACACACACACACACACACACACACACACACACACACACACACACACACACACACACACACACACACAGGCTGCTGCAAGGCCACTTGCCTAGACCTCACAGAGTTAATTAAGGTGAAGCATTTATTACTGTGGAGCTGACAAACACACTTGTGTGACCGTATGTAGCATACGTCAAACACAAACACCTACGCAAATATGTAGCAAGCAATACGCACACACTCTATAGATGATCATTAAAATGTACAGATGAATGTGTTATCATGTGAAATCACAAAAAACTATAGTATTCTACTAATCTATAGGAGTTACATCAAAAGCAGAATAAGGAGCTAATTCGTTAAGATCTGAATGAGATGAATGCACTCACAGTTCATGCCTTATTCACACCTGGTATTAATGTCATCAGTCCAATCACACACACTGTGGTTGAATATATTTATAAGTGTACCATGCAAAAGGGCCGCCAGAAAATCATTAATCAATACATAAAGCCTATAAAGGCTTTCTGTCGGTATCAACAGGTTCAATTTAAGACCTGCTGAGACCTTTTCAAGACCATTATAATGCAACTTAGGACATATTTTAATTCCATGCTGGCAAAAAAAGTAGGGAAATCTGTATTGGTTGGATGTGAGTTCTGTTCTGCAGCTGGTACAGTATGATCAATACACAGCTTTCCCAAAAACACATTTAAAAGTGAAACAGAAAAATGCAACTTTATACAAGTAATGTTAACTTCATTAATCAAGTCTATTTTCAACATTTGCATTTTAGACTTTTAAAGGACCAGTATGTGGGATTTAGAGCCATTTAGCAGTGTAGTAGCAGATTATAACACCCTCACCTCACCCTTCCATTCAAAGTGTGTTGGAGAAATTGCAGTGGCCATGAAATTTGTCAAAGACCTATCCAGAGCGAGTGTTTGGTTTGTCCGTTCTGGGCTACTGCTCAGAAGCTGGAGAGCAGATACACACACTGTCATACAGGTACCATTCCAGACTAAACAGTTGTCCATTGACTGGTCACTTCAAGTCTCTAGAGTTTTATCCAGAGTCCTTGTTATATTTTTTTGTTAATGGACAGGGTGTGTTATAATTGTTGACTCACTTTGCCTGAAAGTTATTGTGCCTTTTAACATGCTTTCTCCAGAGCCAATTAAGTTAAATGGTTGCTGTGGTGGACTGAGTGGTCGAGACCTACGGGAAGGCTGTACGACACTAAAAAGCTTCAATATAATAATGGACACAGGTTAGGATCAGATAAAACTGAGTGCTTTGACACAGTGTCCAATCCTCTATTTATTTTCTCTCAGCAATGTTAGTATTTCTCGGTATTGTTAGTATTGTTTGGTCACCCCATTGTATCACTGCCATGTACATCTTTTACTTGCTTTTTTTATGTGCCTAAGCTGTCACCCATGTAATCGCCCCCCTATAGCTGTAGTTGTAGAGGTGGCAACATTCCCAATATGAGTAAAGAACACATCGTCATTACAAAGCATTTGTAGTCTGTTGTCTCTAAACAAACTGGAAGTGTTTTCCCGCTGTTGGTACCTGAGGAATTGTCAGCAGGCCACCAGAAACATTACGAACCCTCTGCAGATCATAAGGAGCCACAGTAGCTTTCATTTCTTTGGTGAAACAAAGTGAACATTGCGATGAGAAAGGTTAGTAACCAAAAATAACGCGGACCACAAATATTCACATTGAATTTCATTGCAAACTGACCGGCCAGCACTGACATGGTAATGTACGTCACATAATAGCAAAATTCAAGCACTTTCAAGGTAAGACTTTTTCATCACATTTAAATTGAGAGTTTACAGAATTATTTTATTAATCTACAATTAATATGTATATTGTCACTTTATTTTACCAGCTGTTCATATTAGATTTGATTGCATATTTTAATAATGATGATTTAATGCTTGTTCATTTCCAGAGTGAGTGATCAATAGAGGATGTATCTAGCTATCAATGATAAGTGAAGACAACAAACAAACAAACAAACAAACAAACAAACAGGACGGCAAAATAATTTCCTTCAATATTAAATGGTTTTTGGTTTACATGAATGATTGTGTCGATGAAAAGGAAGCTCTTTTCAAACAGTGTATTCAAATTCTGACATATTCCTAACCTTGAAAACACAACAGTGAAAATGTTTTCTGAACTTTTTATGACCTTGATATAATAAGAATGGATCAGTACTCACAAGAACTGATCCCACTGAGACATTTTAATCAAAGCCAACACAAATGAACGCAAGTTTGACAATTTAATGTTACAACTGTTATCAGGCTGCTTTTATCATTGTTTTACAATCATTTATCAACCCCTCCCACTGCCTGCGACCCCTCCTGCATCCCCCCTCCAGCTCATTGATCATTTCACTTATTAAAGACATAAATGAATCAATAGGATGTCAATGCCTGACAGTGTGTGTGTGGGTGTGTGGGTGTGTATATTGGGCAATAGAGGTTGTTGACTAATACCAGTTCTCTCCCTCTCCCTCACACACACACACACACACACACACACACACACACACACACACACACACACACACACACATGAAATCTCAGAGCGCTGTGTGGGAGCGACTGCGGTGCCGAGGGAAGGCGATGGTTATCAGCTGCTGTAGGAAATTAAAAGGACGGTCCAGCGCTAATATGCAGATTGGTGATAGAGGCCACGCACACACCACACACACACACACACCTAGGGGCAGGTACAACGCATGACTGTAGTGTGTGTATCAGTGTGTAACACAGAGGGGATGAGCAGGTTGATTAATCTCTGTGATATGAATACCAAATCAGGCTAAAAAGTGTGTGTGGATGCAGACAGCAATGATTGAAGCTGTGGTGATGGTGATGATGATAGGTGTGTGTGTGTGTGTGTGTGTGTGTGTGTGTAAATGCTGGGATTGTGTTTTCAGCCCATGCAGCCCCAAGAGGTAAATGGTGAAGGCATTTTCTCAGCTTCATTACTTTATTACTAACCCATCAGTTGACTAATCCTTAAAGCAACGCTATGTAACTTTTGCTGAACAGCAATCACTGTGGCCAGTCCTAATTACAGGGTAATGGTAAAGATTAAAATAGAGCTTAGCAGTAGTGCAAGTATAGGACTTGTTACACCTGACGTGTTAATGTCAGTTATAGCGTTTGCTAACATTTGCTATCATGAGCTTCTGGTCATACCAGACCGAGTAGGTAAATATCAGAGAACAACAAAATATGGCAGTACAATGTTTTTTGACATTTTCTTACACCCCTAGGTTTTATGTTATGCTGTCAGTTAATATACATTTGGTGATTTGACATGATGAGTTTTGGCATCATTTTTCATATTTTTCACCTGACAGCAAATAAAATTTTCCTTTTGGGACAATAAAGTTGAAGTTATTAGGTGAGTAGTAATTAGAGTAATTACTATGTACAGAATGCAATTACATAAGCATTATAACGTCAAGGTCTAACAGGGTCCCTGTACAGTGTCTGTGTTGATATAAAGCTCCAACACTAGATTCCTAGGTTGGTGAGATAAATGATTAGACCTACAGTGGGTCAGCTCCTGAGTGGCCCTCAGTGTATTTCTTTCCAAAAACATTCTAGTGATTCTTTTCTTGATCTTCACGGTCATTTGTGTGTATGTAGGACAACGCAAACAGAAAATACCATGTGTCCCATCATGTGCACCACTTCTCCTGGCTAAGCCTCACATTATACACACTCCGTGTGCAGCAGCAAAACACACAGCAGCTTATGAGCGCTGACAAACAGAAAGAATCTCAGCTGTGAGGTTCAATGAATTGGTAAATATTTTAGTGGCATCTAGCTACAAAAAAAAAATGCTTTTGTTTCTTGTTAATCTGAAAAGTAAAAAACAGGAAACTACTTTTAAAACTACTTTGACCAAAATGGATGTCACTGCACCCCTGGGGCTCCTTCTTCTATATAAAGTTAAGTAAAGCTTATAAAGTGCTTAAAGACAGGGAATAAAAGCAAACTTTGCACACAGAACTGTAGATGTTTGTCAAGATATTTCAAAAATGTTGCATACTGACAAGTTTTGTTTGACAAGATTAAAAGACAAGAAAAATTATTAAACTGCATAATATCTGGACTTTTTTTCTTTCTGGAATACTGTATAGTTTTACCTCTTCAGGCTTCTAATAATGATCCACAGTCAGCCCAACAAAAGAAAATAACTATCTGAACTGTACAACTCACAGATATGCATGAGGGATCACAAGTAATTGGTTTGTATTGATAACTTTTATTAAGTAGTAACTTTTAAAGAGGTTAGGATTGCACTGTTTTAATTCTTCAGATAACCTCTAACATTTGTCCCGTCTGAAGTAATCTCAGCATTCATGCTGTTGCTGTATGTACATGATTTTTAAACACTGAAACAAGACCTTTACTGACAGCAGAGAACATAAAAATGACAAGACGTGCGCAAACAGTACCTAACAAAGACATTTCAAATGTCAAATCTAAAAGGAGGGAACGGCAAACTTACTCACACATGCACAAAAAGAAAATGAAACCCCTACTTGACACAGCTTTTCTTTACCATGGGGTCCTCCATATGTTTCTTTAAAACAACTCTGAAAGCTGAAGGCGTGAAGTAACATGAGCGGCACATTTAGACAAGAGTTAGACAAAGAGAGCGAGAGAACGCGAGTGAAAATGATTCAGAGGAGCGCCGATAAGGAGAGTTGAAAAGAAAGGGAGTCCGGGCCACGATGTTGTTATTACAGATTGATATACTCTTCAGGTCCCTTTTATCCAACAGCTCACCTCTCAAAATCAGATGCTCAGAGCTCTTTTGATGACTACTTTGAGCTAAATGCGTGTTATTACAGGTATTACATGAAATTGCCCGTGTTAGGTGAAGGGGATTATGGTGCTTTTGGGTCAATACTTCCTCTGAGCTGTTTGGCTGCTGGAGCTGAGGAGCGATTAGGCCTTTGTCTGTCAATCCAACTTCATAGAGGTGGTTGTCACACACGCGAGCAGATACACATAACCACCACCTACTGTCACGCACGCTCGCGCAGAAACCGCAGTGATTATGGCCGTAGGTATATCAGGCCCATTCAGTATGCTGAGAGGTGTCAGATCTAGTGGTTCTCTCTCTCTCTCTTTTCCTCTCTCTCTCTCTCTCTCTCTCTCTCTCTCTCTCTCTCTCTCTCACACACACACACACACACAGAATGGGAGAGTCTCAGTTTGTTGGCTGGGAGAACGGTGACAGGTGAAAGATGGAAAATGTAGGGCTGAGCCGAAATGATGACTAGATAGGCCCAAATGTCAAAAAGCCTCTATACGTATTCAACAGTTTACTGGTTATTACTGCAGTAGGGTCTATTTTTTCCAAACCTCTCTGAATGGACGTTTCTCTGAGCATTATTATTTTATACACCATTTTTTCTTTAAGTGCGAGAGGAAATATGGGAAGAAAAAGCACATGGTGTGTTGGCAGACCACTGGTTGAATCTTGCTGTTACGTGTAGCTTTCTGCATTTGGGTACAGTATAGACAGCATAATGGCGCATAATGTCGAATGGAGTTTTTAGCAGGATGTGTGTGAGCTTCTTTCGCTCTTACAAGATCCTTTCAAGATATTGTAATGGCTCTTAAGCTGCTGCACTCCTCAGAGCTGATACACAGAGTTTCAATGTATACATTTTACAATTTATATTTTGTATCTGGGTTTAGTTGGCTGGACAGCCCTGATTGTTTACCATTGTATATTACTGTCCTATTAGTCCTGAGCGTGAGTCAAGCTAGAGCTGGGCAATATAGCTGCAAAATGTATCTGATAAAATGTTTAATTTCAGTCAATATCAATAATTATTTGTCATTTTTATCACCAGGTGAAAAAAAGGTTTTAACCACTTTATGTATCAAGACACGCAGGTAATAATGTAAATATTTTGTCATACAGTGTTGCTGCTGAGTGCCTCTCCATTGTGGACTTCCTGTGGATTGTTTGAGATGTAACACATGTAGGTTGTGCAACATGTCCTTAACATGTTGTGTGGTTCACTCATAGCAGGCTCCATTATCAAGATATAGGATGTTTATGAGTCAGTGTGTATTTATTTATTAATCAATACTCTACTGATGAAATGTTCTTATTACTACTGGTGAAGTGTCTGTTGAAGATAACATATTCTGTTTTTAGTTTAATTGCCTAGGTCAAACTTAAAAAACACTGGCTTCGTTAGAGCCTTGCTGCCAGGGAAACACACATTTTTCAAACCTCCAGTTTTGTCATTATTTTTTTGAAACTTGACAAAAAGCTCTTCCAGAGCCACAGAAAATATTATACATCCCTTTTCACAGAGTGAGTGGTGCTCCCCATGACTGGTAAACTGATCCTGATGTGTAATATTGGTGAAGTTCCCTTTATTGACATTTGATCTGGGGACCATATCGCTAAATAAACCAACCATGACTTTAGCCTAAATTATTATTTTTTTGTCTGGATTAGGTTTAATATACTAATTAAATGTAAATGCACTGCTTTTTTTTTTAGGGCACTTACAAATATTGCCATTGATACCTACAACATCTAGGCCTTTTATCTGTTTGCAGGGGCCCAGCAGCATGCTGCAGACCTGTGTGCACCCCCAGGTCATTCATGGTATAACAAAGTGGGGAAATCCCTTTAGCATCATCTTTATCCTCTCCAGTAGTAGATTTAGAGTGTTGTCCTAGTTTTAAGTTTTATTTCAGTTGTTGTTAAAGATGTTTTTATAATTTCTTCCTCATCTACAATCATTTTTCACAAAGGTATCAGGAATAATGTGATGATCAACTATTGCTATTTTAAAATACTTTTTATTTTTTATGTTGGATTGATTCCATAAATGTACTTTTTGCAAGTCTCTCTGCATAATCCAGCACGAGCTGCTGCAGCAGAGTGATGTTGTTAGGGGGCTCGCAGTAGGGGCTGAGCTGACTGGGTATGGTGATTTCCACTTTACTTTTGTGTGGGTTAATGAAAAAAAAAACCTGAAAAACCCTGAGCCTAATGGGATTCGGTGATAAGAAATTACCAGCGCCGGGTCCTTCTCTTTTGTCTCTAGCTGGGACTTCAATGGCTTAGCCAATAAGAGAGCTCAGGGCCTTGGTTACCGTAGAGACGGGAGAACACAGGCCACGGCGTCGCCATGGTAAACAGGGGAGCTGTTTGTTAAAGTTCTTTTGACACACATTCACGCGTGCGCACGCACACACACACACACATGCACGCACACACACACACACACACAGTACTGTACATGTGTAGCCAGGGTCCAATGCTTCTGTTTCTCAAACAATTCACACCGAACAGTTTTATTCAGAGACTAATGTCTATAAAGAGGAAAAACCTGTATGTCATGACAGGAGGGAATTCCCCACAATGCTCTAAGGCAAGACAGAGAAAAATGATGTCTGTGATGTGACTGTGCGGAGCACATAAACTACAGGATTTATTAGAGGAAATAGATGAATAAGCTTTTACCAAATTCAGTTAATTTTTTGGGGGGAACTTATATTGTGTTCACAGATAAAAAGACATTTTCTCTCTTTAGGTCTTGCATGAACATTTTTAAGTGTAAGTTTAAATTATATAAAAATACACTGATCACCCAGAAATGCCTCATATTCACACACTTATACCCTAAAAACATTTAAATCAGTCAGATTGAGATTGAATCAGTATTTGTTCAAATGTTCAGTAAACCTGTATTCATTATATTTTAGTGGCTTTTATATTTCACAGGCAGGAGTTTCCCACAATGCTCCAGGCCACCAGAGGGGCAAATCATATGTTAAGCAGAGCATAAACAATCATCAGAATAAACAGAAGAATGAGCTAGTACCAAACTCTCTTTTATTTGGTATTTTTTAACGTGAAAAACTGAAGGTGTAAAACACATCTTCTCTGATTTATAGGAGCACTTTTAGGAAATGGAGGATTCCCAAAAATGACAGTTAATTACCAGCTACACTGATGTACATTGGTATATTCATATTTTGATATTTTCTAAATCACATTTCACTAAAAGGATGGAGCCAAATCTCACAAGAGATTGCTGATTGGGGGTTTCAAGATTTTCTTTTTTCATTATGCAGACATTTATGTAGCATTTCTATTTTAAATATAAAATACCCGTATTCCAAACTGTCAGATTATTGTGTATTTTTATACAGTAGATTTCATCGCTGTGAGAGATTAGGCTCTCATTTCTGTGGTGGTTGCAGCCTGTATTTTTCTTTTTAACTCGGAGGCCACGGAGCTGAGCTGAATAACACAATGACAACAATAGGAGAGAGCATACCCGGAGCAAATGGGCGAGGGAGCAAGAGAAAGAGATAGGAAGAGAGAAATTGAGAGAGAGAAATGCTCCTTGGCTTGCCTGCTCCTGCAGTGCGTCAGCTCTATGGCGGAGTGGAAAACAAGCAAATTACAGAGCACTGCTACAAAGACAGTGGCCTTGTCATCTCAACCTGCCAGTAAGGATTTCCTAAATTACCAGTAGTGCACTGGGAGGGCTGCCCTATAGCTTATCTGCCACTCCAGCAAAGAGACAGAGACAGTGCTCTCTCCATGAAGGTTACCTGCAACAGGAGATTCAATTCAATTCAATTCAATTTTATTTGTATAGCGCCAATTCATAACAGAAGTTATCTCAGGACACTTTCCAAATAGAGCAGGTGTAGACCGAACTCTTTATAACATAAGATGGAACCACTATTCTTTAAAAAGCAGGTATCATTCACTGAGCAGCTAGTAACATGTTACAGTCTGTCATGTGATCTATGGCATTAAAGGGATAGTTTGGGTATTTTGAAGAGGGGTTGTAAGAGTTACTTATGTTACCTACAATAAACTGAGGTCAGTGCGTCCCCAGTTTAGAGAAGCAGACAGGAGTTGCGGCACAGAAGCAGAGCAATGCACTGCTGTGCAGAAAGATGCAAGATCAGACTGAAATCACACTTCACATTTCTGAAGTTTTTTTTAGGTGGGCTGTTTTTATGTGTCTAAGATACGTTTTTCTGCTACCCCGTCCACATTAGGGCATTGCTATGAAGACACCACTGCAACATTCAATTATGACATGTTTATTTTATAGTATATTTAACTACCCAATCAGTTAACATTAGCTCTATACAAAAGCTGCTTTCATATAAACGCACAATCCAATATTACTGCATAGTATATATAGTATATAAAACTGACATTCTGCACAATTTTGATAATTTAAGTACATTTTGCTCATAATAATCCATACTAAAATGTTCAATGCAGGACATTTACTTGTAATGGAGTACTGTGTTGCTACTTTTACTCTGAACACTTTTACCTTTGTGATCAATCTGATAATTAGTCTCAGCAATATTGATCAAACATCAAATTTTCAAGACTTTGTTATGATTTGGTTTACTGGATAGCACTCACTCTATAACAGTTGTTATATGTAGAAGGACATAAATCCACAAAATGGATTAGTATGGAAGCGAAGTGTGGAACAGGCACTTATAAGACTTACTTTCATCACAAGGCCACCAGTTTTAAACAGAATGGTGCTCTAACTTCTAACAGTTTTATAATATATGCATTGTATATTGTGTTTTTTTATTCTGTTATTTTTCTTAGTTCTATTTAATTTTACCTGAACTGAACTGAATCAGTGTAACTTGAATATGCAGTAAGTGTTCTGCAAGCAGAAGATAAAACCGGATTGAGATGCGAGACAAACAACTTGACAGAGGAGTCATATGGTCTATATTATAACTTTCACAGCTTGATTTTCTCCATGATGATGAGCAGTCTGATACATTTCTGTCGCTGCCATGCTGGGCTGTACTGACCCTCTCTGGGGTCACATGGTAGGAAATAAAATATACATGTGCAAATCAGTGTGCACTATCACAGCAATGGTTTAAAAAACTTTCCAGCATATTCCTGGAAACACTATTTCTGGAGATAGACTTTCCAAAGCTCATATCGGTTGTAAGAACGGGGATAAGTCACTAAACAAGGGTTTGTGTTCAACTGTAAAAATCACAAAATATAAGTCTACCATATTAGTGAATAGTGGTAGAGTCTTATTTCCTCTGTCATTATGCTGTGGTCTGTTGCTTGAACGAGAAATAATGGAGGACAGTGAAATGGACAAAAGCTTAAACTTAAGTCAGTGAACAGCAACTAAGAAAAAAATAAGATAAACCTTTAAAACCTGAATATTTTTAGTGTTGCAGCATGAGAGAGAGTGAATGCTGGTAATTTTTCATTGTAGGAAAAACGACAAGACATGAATGGGCCTTGTAAATGTAACGATCACACACACACACACACACACACACACACACACACACACACACACACACACACACACACACACACACACACACACACACACACACACACACACACACACACACACACACACACACACACACACACACACACACACACACACACACACACACACACACACACACACACACACCAGCACGCACACACACCCCTACAGTAATGACATTTAAATGGCTCAGTTGAAGATAAAAGGCCTGCTGACATCAAATGGATCCTTGTTATCATAATAGCAAACAACTAACAAGAAATGAAGCAGCATAAAAAGACAGGCCTCATATTTGTCTCCATGAATACAATAACTAAGCAAACAAATATTGTGAACAAACAGCGATCTAAACTGTCTATTCACATGAACACATTATGCGAATGTTTGCCAATTTACGCTTCACCAATAGCTGAAGGAAATTAGCGTGCATTACAAGCAGCTCTGCAGAGATTTTCAATTAATTCCCTTAAACAAGCATGACAAAACACAGGGTTGGTATTATAAAGCCTGAATTTTGTCAGCAAACAGAATCCAGATTTGAAAAGGAGATTTGTGAAGCTCCTTACTTTGTTTAGAATTTGATTCACATTAACCCAAACATCATGAATGGAACTTTGCAACTCTTTAATTAACACTTGTGAGAACTTCCATTCATATTCTTTTTTTTCACCTCACTCTTTTGATCAATGGATCCTCCTTCAGTTTTCTTTACATTATGAGGAAGAGTGACACAATAAAGTCCAAGACTTATTTCAATTGTGGTCCATGACTGAATACAGATCAGGAGCTATACTACAGAAAGTTCCTAACTTTAACTATGTTAACTGTTTGGTAACCATTGGAATTAGAGTTGGGACCTAATTTAGAAAAAAAAACCACTACAGATAAACCCTTGTCAATGTCAAAATCAAGGTTCCTATCCTAACTTAAGTTAGACAAAGCAAATTAAAGTATTGGTCGCTAGATTACAGACATAAAAGTTGATGAGAGTTTTAAGGTTTTCCCAATCTGACATACGATAGGATGAAGAAAGATCAGATTGGGTTCCTGAAGTTAGTTTGGATATGTTTCTGTAATATAAATGTATTATTATCTTAGACTCTTACGATCTTAACTTGAGACTTAAAAGGTCCAGTGTGTAACATTTAGGAGGGTCTATTGTCAGAAATGGAATATAATATTCATAGGTATGTTTTCGTTAGTGTGTAATCACCTGAATATCAGAATTGGTGTGTTTTCGTTACCTTAGAATGAGATGTTTTTATATAAGACACCGCGGACGCCTACCCATGTTGATATTAAACCTCATCAACTATGGCCACACAAACTCTAGTCTGGTGGGTATAAGTTCCTCCATTCCTGTGAAGGTGGTCTTTGAGACTTTCAGGGTCTCTATTAATGATAGCATAATACCCTTTAAAACTTCTGAGCTGTTGGAATTTCCGCTCTTGGGTTCAAAGATAGCATAACTGTGACAATTTTTGGCTTTTGTTGCAGTTTACTTTGTTGCAGCTCTTTGGCTGCCTGTCTCACACTCACAAGGTCTCTCTCCACACAAAATACAAAAAGTTTGCAGTCACGTTCACGGGGGTTCAATCAGTCAAATTGAAATCCGGAGTCCAAAGGTGCCTTATGCCTACAAATAGGGGAACGAACTTCCTGACATCACCAAGTGATTGCATTTCATCATAACTGTAAAGCTGCAAGAACACATTATGTAATAACTCAACAAAATGTAATACATTTCCCTTCATTTTGTGATAAACAGCATGATTGCAATATGCAATAAATTTTCCCCTGTTTTGTAATAATTATGATGAAAATGTAAGGACATGGGGCATTATGTAATAACCAACCTGTGGTGCCCCCCTTGGTATTATAATTGACTCTGATCTTAGTCTAAATTGCCACATAAAATCAGTAACAAGATTAGCTTGTTATCATCTTACAAATACAGCCAAACTCAAGGACTTCATGTCAAAAGAAGTAAAATGACCTGGAAAAACTCATTCACGCTTTGTAGCAGGGTTGATTGTACTCCCCAAAAAGCTTCAGCTTATTTAAACTGCAGTTCATTAAAAAAAGTTCAACTCCCACATTTTGTGTTATTACATAATGAAGTGAAAAGTTATTATACAATGCAGTGTTACAGTCTCTCACTCAATGACAGCTACGAGAGGCAAGGATTAGTAGATAATGAATGTATGGAGATACAATACTCTGACTTTGTTTTCATTTTTATGTATTCACTAGTTCAGGATCTGTACTTATAAGAAGCCACAAATACACAGAGGCAATGTTATTGTACAACGTTAACTGCTCAATAAAAAAACATGAACCTTAACTTAACTTCCAGCCACACCGATTCACCCAGCAACAAATACTACCTTTCAACTGTAAGAGACCAAAACGTACTTCCAAAAGAAATTATTTCTCATGTTTAAAGCACTACAGATACATCAGTGGTAAATTACTAAAGAAAGTGCAGAGATAAAGCATTCCTGGGGCTGACCATGGACGCTGACCCAGAAGGCATTATTTGAATAAATCAACCACATATTCAAAATCTAAATGATTAATTTCGTGCTGAGAAGAGAAAATCTCAAACCTCAATGTTGTGACACAATGACAGTAGCAGTACGAAAATGAACACTTATGGGTTCGGCTTTCCTCCGTTATTGCCACTGGATGATGGTAACTTTTAACTTGTTTTTTCCAATTTCACACAATTCGACTTTTTATTTTCCTCTGCTTCCCAGTATTCCTTTAATCTTCCTCATCACTCTCGTCATCCTCCCTTCTTTCTCATTCACGTCTTTTGCTCCTCCTCGTCTTCCATCTCCTTCTTCCTCTCCTCCCCTGTCGGAGGGCCTAGCTGTAAGAGGCAAGTAATTTCCCCCTATTACAAGACAGTACATTAGTCTCTGCCTGCACTATTTACACAAGTTAGCAGTCCAACCAAGCCATTTACAGAGGATCATTATAGCATGTGGTGTCCCATACGCTTGGGAATTCTGAGATGAAATGATGGCTTGAATGTATTATGCTGTTTGTGTGTGTGTGTGTGTGTGTGTGTGTGTGTGTGTGTGTGTGTGTGTGTGTGAGTGAGTGAGTGTGTGAGTGAGTGAGTGAGAGAGAGAGAGCGCAAGAGAGAAGTTTCACAATAGATCCTTTTAAAAGCCCAGCTTAGGATATATGATACTATTAAGATTTTTTGAGTACCAATTACACCACCACTACCTTAAGTGGCATTCTAGCCATTCAATTTTGATACATTATGAAGATGGCTTCATATATTATACCAGGATCTTCTTTAAGATGTTCAGCAGCTGACGGCGTGGCCTCAAAGTGCTACAGGCAATTTGACAAAATTATCAATCCTCCTGCATTTGGCTGCTGCCCCTTTTTCTGGGAGTGATATCATCTTAAATGAGTGCATTCCCCCTTTCCACCTGACACTATCTTAACACCATTTACAGCTAACAATGTAATATCCAGCTATCTAATATGATATGGTATGACATCTGCCTAACATGGTGGATGTGAAGTACTGGTCTGGTACAGATGGAGCCTAACCTGTCAAACCCCTGTTGTCTGCTGTGTATGTGATACAGTATACGCTCGGACCTTCAAACAAATGAAATAAAGCATCTTTAACAGAGGATGAAAGTGTCAGATTAGAGTAACATTATTCATACAGCCTTTTCAAGGCAACCAGGCAAACCAAAACTCACAGCCGTCACCTGTCACTCACTGTCTCTTCAGCCGTGACGTTAAAAACGGATAATAGTTTTCACCACAGAAAGGAAAAAAAAATCTACTTCCAACTCAATAGTTATATACATCCCAGCTTTCTTTTGTTATCTAACTGACAAAAATCACAGCTTTGGCAAATGTAGGATAAGAAAACAATAATTTTCCTTTACTTAACAAAATAATTGTTAAAAAGTTAAGTAATAATGAAAGCTCTGAAAAAGCTAGAGTGGACCAAAACTGCGTTTTTTAATCTCAAGAATTAAAGATCCCATTAAAACATATACAAATAGTTTGCTTTGAACAAGAGTGTGTGTCTGATATGAAAAAAAAGGTATTAAACTATTAAAACATTAAAATCCTTAAAAGTCATCTTCTCCTTCTACCTCATTAAAAATTCCAGCATCTATGAACAGCAAATGTTCATTTCTGAAGTTTTCCTGCCGGACACAAGATGTCTGCTGTTTAGATAAAAAATGTTTTTAAAAAGTCCAGTGTGGACCATTTAGGTGGATCTATTGTCAGAAATAGAATCTAATATTCATAGGTATGTTTGTATGTTTTCATTAGTGTGTAATGACCTGAAAATAAGAATTCTTGTGTTTTCTTTACCTTAGAATAAGTGTTTTTATCTACACAGATGCCATGTTTCCCATTAGCCAAGAACCGACAAACCAAACCCTGGACAGGGCCTTTCACATTTTTCTTGTGTTTTTTTGGCCACTGTAGTTTCTCCTAAACGCTTGGAAGGCAAGCCTCCCCACTGAATCCTACACACTGGTCCTTTTAAAAGAAGGGTTTTTGTTGGTGTGGGCATGTTGCTTCCGATACTGATGTGATAATGAAATAGTAAACAGGAATATATCCATGAGTTTGTACGTGAAAACACGGTGGTTTCTTTCTAACGCTCTGAAACAGGATTTTAAAGCTCTGGCAACAATTATTATGAAAAGTTTTATGAAAAGTTTTACAAAATGACATTCCCACAAACATTGTAGGTCTAGGTCAATTCTTGCAAGTGATATCCCAAATTCCTTACAGGACTGACTGGTTTTTAGACAAATCTTGTATGCCATCTTGTTCCACTATGTAGGCTCTGTGATCGTGTGTGCTTTAGTGTGCTCTGATGGTAATAATCCTCCTGTAATAATGACTTCTCTGAGGGGTTCCCTGTCTTAACGGGATGGGATAGACCCAACACACACACACACACCACCCACCACACCCCACCACCCACCCACCCACCCACCCACCCACACACACACACACACACCCACCCACACACACACACACACACACACACACACACACACACACACACACACACACACACACACACACACACACACAGACTGTCTCACACACTGAATGGTCTCCCATGGCAGTATCAGTAGGACATTGTCAAGCCAAACAAAAGGCCTTATCTTTCTTTCCCCTTTCAGTCTGGGTGATTGGCCAGGAGAAATGAAGAGAAAAGGCCATGTCCTCACCCGAGGCACCACAAATGTCAGCCACCTTCCTATCTCCATACAGCCAGTGTGTGTGTGCGGTGTGTGTGTGTGTGCGCGCATTATGTGAGATCTACAACATTAATCTGTCTGACAAGGCTGCCGAGGCCAAGGAAATCTTCCTGTCACTGTGTCAGAATCACGTAATATGGGGACCTACACACTCATACACACACCAGTTTTATACATACCTACATGCACTCAAACACATCTTTATTTGTAGCTTAAGGATGTTCCTTTTGGATGTAGTGCACTTAGAATTGTTTGAAAATGTTATAGAACACACAAGGTTTTCTTAAATGCTTTATCTTCAGTTTTACCGGGAAATTCATCAACTACAGCGGTCTATTACAGCCTTGATGCAGGACTGTTACGCTGCATATAATGGTCCTAAGTATAATGCCCACAATGTTGCAGAGAAATGTTGAAAATACAGACAACCTACCAGAATCAAGTCAAACATCACAGCAACAAGTGGTTCTCATATCGATGTGTGGTGTAAAGTAACACAAACAAAACTTGCACAAATTGAGTATGGGTAAAATCCATTATACTGAATAGAGACCAGATTGAAAATGATGTACAACTTGTTCCCTGCTTCAGCCCTGCAATTCTTCATTTGAAATGAAACCATTTTCAACTGGAGACAGTTAAAGACGTTTGTCCCACTCCAGATCACTTGGAAGATGTAAAAAATAATCAAATGTTCTGGTTTTTGAGGTACAGGAATTTAGTTAAAGATATTCAAATAATTAAAAATCTGAAATATATTGCCCTTAGTTGTATACTGTACCATTTAGTAAATGTCTAGGGTCGAGGGTGTAATAAGTACTTGTTTCTAAAAGGAGCTTGTGTGGAAGAGAACTTAAAATCAAGAGAGACGGGAATGTGTGCAAAGTGAGGGAAAACAGCACATTGCACTCTTCCTGCCAATGATGAGGGCAGGTTATATAAGGGGAAATATATTTTTGCTGACTCCGTAGGGCTGGGGTACTATGTATTTTTTTTTTAATTCAACTTGTAGCCAACAAATGAAATCGCTTCGGCAGCAGGAATAAGATGCTTTGAATCTTCTATATAAAGCAACAGGTCGTCAGCTTATATGGACGCTTTATACTGTACTCTTAAATGAAAAGTTCCTAAATTCAGATGGGTTGGTTGCCTGTGATTTCTGGAATAATGAGGTGAATTGGCATATTTTGCACACTGTTTTTTGTTACTCTATCTGAATGTGTATGGGCTTGTTGTAGCGCATCAGAAACATCACAACCTAGAGTCCCTTCGAGGTTGCCTAAACATATTTAAACCAACAATCCACTGGCCGCTAGAGGTGTTGAAATTAATCAAATAATCGATGCATCACGATGCAGACATGGACGATGCTGCATCGATGCAGTGGCCGACCATAATCGATAATAACGCAATGATGTCGCTCGTTAATTTTCCGAAAATTAAATTATGAAAAATAACATTCTCAGTAGCCTAACCCGTTTCATCTAGACCAGTACTTCTCAAATAGTGGGCCGCGACAGGTAGGGGGGACTGACGGGGGAGGAGAGATGGAGAAGTTTCTGACAGGAGTAAAAAGAAAAACGGAGGAGACGTCAGAGCAAGTGACGGTAACCAGCATAAACCTAATAAGAGCAGGAAATACGACGAAGCCTACATAGCCTTTAAGTTTACCGTGAATACGGTCGGAAATGAGGAAAGACCTGTGTGTGTTTTATGTTTAAAAACTCTGACAGCGGACAGCATGAAAGCAAACACCTGGAGACCTTACACCCCAGTTATGTCAATAAGCCACTGGACTTTTTTCACCGGATACTCGATGAGTATCACCAACAGGCCGGTAATTTTTAGAGCGCAGCATCAGTAAATAAAAACGCACCGTTAGCCTCGTACAAACACCGCCACATCGCCATGTGCAAAAAACCATCACACAATAGCAGAGGAGCTCATACTCCGGCAGCATTGGACATGGTCACAATCATAGGTTAGAAAAGTGCTGAGACACTCAATACTGTGTCACGATCGGGGGAGGGTGTGTGTGTGTGTGTGTGTGTGTGTGTGTGTGTGTGTGTGTGTGTGCTGTCTGCTGTGTTCAGACTGTTAAATAAAAAAGATTGTTTATATCTTACTACTTGTATTTTTGGATGAAAACAACCATATGAAGTAATATAGAAAACTGTATTATATTTAACTATACAGTATCTTAATGCATTCCGTCAAGTCAAATATCTTATATGGCTTTAATAGAAACATTTATTTGAAGCATCGTGATGCATCGAGGAATCGAATCGAAGATGTGATAATCGTAATCGAATCGGGAGATCAGTGACAATTCATACCTCTACAGGCCGCAATCCTTAGTTATCTCAACTAAAGTCTCTCTCTGGCCCCATGTTCACTAAACTAAAATATCCCTCAGAACTTTCTTTTCTTTACACTCAAATGGGGTAAAGTAACTACAAATCTCATTCCTGCCTGCTGTCCATCACGTGACCTCTCATCCACCAACGCCCTCTCTTCATGAGCTTTCCATCACTAATTGAAGGATCATTTTAGCCACAGGATATGGCTGAAGACACTAATCAAGACCTTGTTAAGGGTCGTTAGGGGACAATTGCCCATAATTCCACTAATCCACTGGATATTTAATTAATTAACCAGCAATTAGAGACCAACAACTGTACAGCTGGCATGTTCAAACCAGACAGCCAATTTTAGATTGGCTCTGCTGTGCCATTAATTAGTATTTGAAGTAATTTTCAATTATGAATCCGTCTGAGTGATGAATCCTGCTGTGTCTAAGACCAGGAGGACACTACTTTAAGTTCTAGGGCTTGATCAGCAGAATCACTGCACGCTTAAAGCAGGGCTACCTTGGATGTTGCGCACCACCTACCCACTGTGATCAAAGTTCAAAAATATTCTAACTTTAACACAGTTTACTACTGACTTTTCAAAGCATGTCCTATCAGGGTGTCCTGCCCAAGAAGCTTGAACAGGAAGAAGTCTCTCTAAGTCTCAAGGGATATAATATTGTCATTGTTTTGGCTCTAGGGAAAGGCAATATCAGCCTGGTAGTCAGTCAGTCCACCACTTTGGCACAGATTGAAATATCTCATCAACGATCAAGTGCTATGAAATTTGCTAAAGATATTTATGTCCCTTTCAGGACTAACAGTAATAACTTCTGGCGCCATCCTTAGGTCAAAATCATCTTATGACCAATAACCTATAAAACTAATAACAGTCTCAGCTGTACTTTGTTACTGTAGCAAATGTAACCATGCTACCAATGCAGTCCAGTAGAACCCCATTATTAATTATGATCTCAGTGCTAAAACAATTGAAAATATAGCTATATGACAGTTTCCAAAATTAATGGTCGACTGATATGGGTTATTCAATATATCTCAATATTTAGAAAAGATGATCGTGAGTAAGGAAATTTAGGCAAACGTTTACGGCAGGATGTATGAGAGTTACAGTACAGAGCTCCAAACTAACTTTTCACCACCTTCCCAAAACACAAGGTGGAGCGTCAACATTGTTCCACACTGACAAGACTGCCTGTAAATGTGTCTGCAGACATTTTTTGTTTACTGGCCTCATGGGCGCAGACATCAGCCGATGTCGATTATCTCAAAATGCTAAATGATAATTGGCCTAATTAAATATTTAATTTAAATATTACTATTTGATTACATTTCATAAGATCCAATAAGAATAATAAAAATTGAGAAAACCTTGGTTGCATTTTTAATATGCATCCTCGCTGAGAACCAGGAGGGATTGGTACACCTGTGTCGCTGGCTGAAAGGACGAGCAGTAAACAATGAACAGACGACAGCAGGGAGAGAGAGGGAGGCAAACAAGTCATCTGAGTGTGTTACTAATGTGTCTCTTCAGCAGGTGGGAAATCTATTACTGCTGTTTTCTAGATGCCTCTCAGCACCAACAATGAGAGGGAGAGAGGAGAAGAAAAAACAGTGAGAGTGTGTGAGGGGAAGACAGGGAAGGATAAAGAGAGGCTACAGAATCAATTAGTCTTGTTAGGAGTAAGTTCAGCTCTCTCACACTCAAACACACACACACACACACACACACACACACACACACACACACACACACACACACACCTGCCCTCCACTTCGTCCCTCCCATGCAGAGAGGGCCACCCGCAGACCACACGCCATCACAAAAGATCGAGGAGGGGCGGCGGTTTATCTCCCCTCTTTCTCTTTGCTGCACTCTCCCTCTACCTCTTCCTCGCTCTGTCTGCTTCTTGAAAGTATGGGCTTCATCAGCCCCCCTGTAGAGATCATTCATCCACACGGTACACACACACACACACACACACACACACACACACACACACACACACACACACACACACACACACACACACACACACACACACACACACAGATTTTTTTTACGCTAATTAGTGCTCAGACCGCCTGCCCAATTATTACCAGCCGTGCTCTAATTAGGACTTATTTAAAGTGCTCGTCAATTAGTCTTTAACATCATTGTCTGCCTGAGGGAGCTGGACCGGTTAACACTTCCTGAACCAGAGGCAGAGCAGAGCGGTCCAGACGCATCAACAGTTTGGGTCGAACTCAGCACAGTGTCAGGCTCCTCCTATAGGAACAGCTAAAGATGTATTCCACCAATTTTACACATAAAGATTATTGTAGTTATCATGTGGAATACTATTCAGCATGAGAATGTCTTCTGTGGCTCTAGAGGGGCTTTATTGATATTGCCATTAGCATTATTTTTCAGGGTTGGGGGCCTGGATTTAGAAAGACATGGGCATTTACCAGGGAGGGACAGTCTGAGAGGTGCAGATTGGAAAGATTCTCACTTTCACATTATCAGACTACTCAAGATGGTTGTGTGATTGCTCTGAGGCCCCGCCTCTTAAAATCAGACGTTCAATGAGCACAGAGAAACTTTCCACTTTCAGCAGATGAATGTGAAAACATCTTTCTAGTGTCAAACTCTGCACAGACATCATTCTGTACAGTGAAGATCAAACATCCGGCTGTAGGAACAAGAAGAACAAGAAGGATATTTACAATTTCTCAGGACTTTAAATCCGTCTCCCCAAACTTCACAGAAGTGCAAGTATAGATCGCTGGAATACCCTGTTAATAGAAGCACAGACTGAATGACGACATAGCCTGTATAGTTTAAGTATCTTTGGTTTATGAGAAGCTTTTTAAGTCAGCTGGATCTAAAACACCATGTTCTTATTTTCTAAAAAAAGTTCTGTGAGCATTAGTAAGACATCTCACTATAGGAAACACACCCTCACATTTTTTTAGAAGCACTAAAACCATAACATTACATATGCGTCCGGGCCCTTTGCCTGTATCCACTGATCAGCCATAACACCAGGGTTCCCAGGTGGTCAGAATATTATACAGCCCCATATCAACAGACTGAGATGTACTGTGTCTTCTGACACCTTTCTATCAGAACCAGCATTCACTGTTTCAGCAGTTTGAGCTACAGTAGCTCATCTGTTGGATCGGACCACATGGGACAGCCTTTGCTCCCCACGTGCATCAATGAAACTTAGCCACTCATGATCCTGTCTCCGGTTCACCGCTTTTCCTTCCTTGGACCACTTTTGATAGGTACTGACCACTGCAGACTGCAGTTACTCAAATCCTCACACTGCCCATTTTTTCTGCTTCTAACACATCAACTTTGAGGACAAAATGTTCACTTGCTGCCTGATATATCCCACCCACTGACATAACCAGATAATCAGTGTTAATCGCTTCACCTGTCAGTGCTCATAATGTTATGGCTGATTGGTGGATATGGCCGATGCAGCGCCACTCATTATTCAAAACAAGCACACACCTTCTCGTTTAACCTCAGCAGCAAGAAGGATAGTCGGGTGAGACCTCTCACTCATGCTACTCAAAGTTCTCTTTCAAACTGTAGTTTTGATGAATCACTATGGGATATGGATACTCCCGTATTGCCAGTGACTGTGATGAGGCAGGTCATGAGGGGTGATGACCAGCTAGCTGTAACAGATATCCTGGATAGAGAACCCCCCAAACAACAGCATCCAGTATCCAGTAAGAAAGTCTTTGTCTGGCAATGGGCTTGCCCCTGTGGGACTTAACCCAAGACACAAACAACAGGTCCCCTTCCCTGAAGGCCCTGAAGGCCCCCTGAAGGTGGCAGCTGAAAAGCTGCCAGGTCCACTGGTGAGCATGGATTGACCACCTTTGGGGCAAAAGCTGTATTAGGTTACCCCAAGGCTCCCAGGTATGAACTGCATTTATTTTACGCTGCGTTGTATACAGGCTGACAGATGTCATGACTGCCAGCCACTCAGGGCTGGCGTAATGATATATGTGCTTCTGTTAATACGTGAGGAGGCGTATCCCATAGTTAGACACCGAAACGAGTGCTATGAAAGAGAACCAGATTTTTTTTTATAAATTAAGACAGAAAGGACTGTTTGAATTGAGTCGAGGTAGGAAATTCACTCAAAGGCTGACATGTGGTCGCTCTTGACGAATTCTTTCAATACCATAACTTGTCATTATTGATGTGTCTGTTGTTTGTCTATGAATATACTGCGAGTCTTATGTCTTCATGCCTTTTGTGTTGGACACATTCCCTGAGGGGCTGGTAGGGAATCGTTCCCTGACAAGTGTTCAGTTTCCAGCTGTCACAGATTAATCAAACAAATACCTTTGTTCAATTCTTCTGCATTTACAGTCTAATACGCTCTATTAACATCCTCTCATATTGTCCTCTTCAAGGTGACCAACTCCCAGACCTGCTAACAAAATCCTATGACGTTTAGTCTTTACTTCAGTTTGTTGAATATTATATTTTAAACTTCAAGGAACTAAATGCATTTTTTGCTGTCTTACCCAGAGTCATATTTAAAGATAAGATATTCAGATGAAAACTTGTAAACATTGAAATATAAATATAAAGATGGTGCATTTTAGTGTGGAAATCAAACAAACATTTACACAAATATATTGATATGTTCACCATCACTTAGATACATTTCATACATGTCACTGTCTGTAAAAAGCTCACTGAGGAGAAAACATCTTGCTCACTTGTGTATGATCGAGACTGCTGCTGTTTAACCAATACTGCAGATAAGACTGAGTCAAAAATTGCACCAATAATGAGGCTAAGGTTGCTATAATCCATGACACGCGGGGTCGTAGGAAGTGCATCAGATAGTTGTAAACTCTCTTCCCTCCTCCCTCCCTCCACAGAGCACTAATCTGTCTGTCAGTGTGTTGCCAGTGGCTCCCTGTGGGCGGCTGTCTGTTTGAGGCTGTTTTAATTAATTTCCAATCAGAGCAAAGTAAATTCATTAAGCTTTCACAGCTCTGTTTGAAGACACACAAACACATATTCACAAGCATGTACTGTATGCAGCAGTAAGCATTTACCTGCACTATGAATGTGATATGCAAGAATAATACTGTGTTATTGTATTATATGTATATGTATTCAGTGACATGGCTGCACTGAGTAAATAAAATAAAGACTTTTTAACAGGAGAAGAAAGAAGGCCTCATATAGACACCACAAAAATGACTTTGAACAGAATGCAAAAAGGAATAGTAAATGAGAGGCTCAAAGTAGACAAAAAGAGAAGATATATTGACAATGACATACAGCACATAGAATCATCTGAATTATTATGTGAAAGCAGAACAATTAGGTGAAGAGGAGGAAAATTAGCTACTAGAGAAAGCTACTAGCGTATGTGGTTTCTTTTTTTAGCATCAAGGTTTGCCTCTTAATTTGTATATGTACTGAATCCATGTACATAATGTTTATATTATGGTTGAAATTAAAAAAAAAAAAAAAAAAAATGTAATATCTGTTTCCCTGGTAAACTACCACAATCCCTGTTGTTTTTCATGTATGTATACTATCCCTTCATATACAAATAAAATAAAAACACAATTCTGTTTTAAAAAATCTAATTTCATTTGGCACAAAATAATGGCAAAGTTCAAATGTGCCTACAAATGTGTGCAAACAGTTGATAAGAAGAGAGCAGGTTTTGGGCCTTTATTTGTTGTTTGGCTGCGATCAACAAAGATAATATAAAATGATGATATAAAATTGTAAAAACTGCTGTCCGCATTTTTAAGTTTGATATTAGTAATGGAAATATGTTCAGAATATTGTGCTTTTTTGTAATACTTGAACATTGAAGTAACCCAAGCATATTTGAGTTAAAACAGCTTATTCTAAGGTAACAAAGATACACTAATGAAAACATACCTCATCCTTTCATCCTTTATATCTCTCTCTGGTTGTCTGCCAGAAGCAGTCATGAATTTACTTTTTATCTACTTTTAAGCCATATTTTAACCATACAGCTTGGTCATTTATAACAAAATATTGAACGAGATGAAGGATTACAGTCATTGGATGTCTGGATCTGAAGTTATAAGCAAGCGTTAGCAGCAGCTCGGCTTACAGCCCTTTCCGGGACATCCTTTGTCTGCCAAACAGAGCCTGAGAAACACAGATTTTTAAGGTAAAACTGCTTTGTTCAGTGTTCAACCTGGGTATAATCGCTGGTTTGATCACTGGATAATTCCTGGTAAAACCCTCAGAACAATGATCACCTAATGAACCCCAACTAGGAGAAGCAGATTGCAATGTAAGCAATGGTGGTTAGGACATAAACTCCTATGATCCCACACTACTTCACAACGTCATCAAACCTTGTTTTAATATAAGAGACGTCCTAGCAGCAGAAATTACACATTGTATGTTTAAGTTTAGGCAGCTACAACTATAAAAAAAGAAACTAACGTTGGCTGCTGGCACGGCAGCAACATCAGGTTGTGTCTGCCTTTGCTGTTGAGAGAGTTGTTGTCTTAAGTGTGTGAACAAACTGTCTCGTGCTGGACAAAGGGACATTTTGGCCAAATGACAAAAAGACCAAGTCACCAAAATCTTTAGGAACCACGAAAATTAATCTTAAATTGTATGGAATAAATGACTTTGCATTAGCTGTATTATAGATATTAGATATTTTAACTCTGTATCAAACTGTTGGACAGACCAACCAACAAAAAAAAAAAGAGGCCGAAATATAAGCTATGAGATACTTTGCTCTGCTGTTTTCACCGTACAGAACTTAAATAGCTTGGACTGAAATTTTACATGTGATGGGAATCATGAAGAAATGTTCACACACAGATGGATGCAGTGTGTAGGTGGGAGGAGGCTGGGGAGGGATGTTGGTTTGGTTTAAAAGGAGGATTTATCAGGTCTAATCTCTCAGCAAACCAAGCAGATCAATCTACTCTTAACTCATAGATACACATATACACACACACACAACTACACACAGTATGTATATTTAGCTCAGTGACTCTCTCCCTCTCTCTTTAGCCTTGTCCTTGTCAGTAAAAGTGGCAGAGGGAGAGACCGGGAAAACAATGCTGTCAAGCGAAAGAGAAGAAGAAAAAGAAAGGCAGAGAGTCAAAGAAGAAGAATGATTGAGGAAGCGAGCCTGGAAGAGAAAGAAAAGGAGGAGGAGGAGGAGGAGAGTCTTCTTAGAAGGCTAAAAGGATTAGTCCTCTCATCTCTCCTGGATCATAATGTTTCCTGGGCTATGTTTGATCAGCGATTGTGTGTGTGTGTTTCTGTGTGTGTGCGAGTGAGAGAGAGTGTGTGAGATGTTTGCTCTGATATTGACGCTGCCTCATCCTGATCCTATTACACGGCAATAAACATCAGCTACCAACATGGGGATTACTGAGTGTGTGAGTGTGTGTGGAGATGTGTGCAACACTCATGGTTTTTGGCTGGACCTTTTATCCTCCTTACAGAGTGATAGTCTCCCTCTCTCGCTTACACACACACACACACACACACACACACACACACACACACACACACACACACACACACACAAATATATATATATATACATCCTTTGGTTTGTAATACCATCCATGTGAGGACTGGAGAAACATGACTGTACCACACAGGCATATTCTGAAAACAGAGACTCTAAATATAATATAATTTATATTAATATATATCAACTGAAAATTATACTCCTCAGCTCACACTATACATGTGAAAGCACAACTATACAGAGACCTAAACGCACTTTCAATAAAGGCTGATGACAGCAGTTGGCCATTGAGGTTTTTGCTGGAAGCAAATTGAGAGCAAAACTGTGGGAACAGTATTGGACAACAAATTCAGTGATTGTGATTTTTCGAGTTACTCGATTACTAAAAATCAAAGATTTAATCCATTCAACTATATACTACTGCTTTGCATAGATGTCGTGTGTACTGTCGTACAACGTGCTGCAGAGAGAGACAATACTGAGGGGCAAAGAGAAGACATCGTCCAGAGAAAATGACAGAAAGTGTCAAAAATTTGGGACCATTTCACATCAAAACAAAACTAAAACTCTGTACAGTGTCTGTTGTAAAACCAAACTAGCCTAGCACAATAGCGCACCGTTAGTGCTTCACTGTGAAAAGCTAGTTAGCTAGCAGCTACAAGTATTTGTAATCCATGAATAAAACCAGTAGAAAATCTCGATCAATCATCATCCGATCTTATCCGATCCAATCTTTTGTTTTACGTCACCTTTTTTTCCCTCACAAAGCTTTCATGCCCAGTGCAGCGCAACTCTCTCGCTGTCTCTTTCCTCCCCTCTTCTCTGTCTGTGTGTGTCTGTGTGAGAGCAGGAGCAAGATTTAAAAAAAAGAAAAAGATTATTACAGGTTGTTATGTTTAAAAAAATTTTTAAAACCCATTAAGAACAGCTTCGATGCAGGCATTTTGTTTTTCTAAATGCAATTTAAAGCTATTCCATTGTCAATCATTGGGTTGATTTCGGGACTCCGTATCGGAAGATACTCAATATTAAATGACTCGATCGGATGCTAAAAAAACTTCGGGACATCCCCAATATTTACTATTGCTATATTGTAACTACCCTTTTAACAAAGAAAAAGTATTTCTTATCCAACAGAATACTTGATTACTTAATAAATAGCTGCAGTTTCCAGTATACAGCTACCCCAAGTGTCTAACTAGTTCTAGAGAGCACTCATTACTCACATAGTCACAGGAGGTCACTTGTCAAGAAACAAATGGCAGTTGCTGTTTGTCTGGTGAGGACAGTGTGCCATTTCAACCACCAAAAAAAAAACCTCTCTAAAGTGGATGAAATTGAAAATGGAGATTGGCTGTTGCGGTGTGGATGGGAACAATAAGCTCTTCCAACATGATGACATTTGATTGCCATGTAATACCGGATATCTCATTGTCTAGTAATCAATATTTGAGAATCTTGACTCTCTGTTGCACTCTGTTCTTCAAATCATCCAAACAAAAGCACAAAAGCCACTTGGATGAAGCTGCCAGGTCCAGCGGAAAATAGATTTCCCCCCTCAAAATCTGAAACAACATTAATCACACACTGAAAGCTAGAAAAAAGGTCCCTCCCATACCACACTGGAAGCAGTTCTCTGATCTGATTTTAGGAAAATAATAATGATAGACAGGACAGAATGCATGAGATTGTATTTTTAAGAAAATGTCAATACTAGCTCCAGTATATTTTTGAGGCAGTTGGTATAATGCTTTTCTACCTTCATCTAAAGAGAAATGGGTCCTTAAACCAATCCATCCATCGTCACGCTCACTCCTATTCCTCCCCTCCTTCCTTCCTTTCTTTCTCTCCTTTTTTCTATTCCTTCACACCATCCCTCTCTCTCCCTGTCCACCCCCCATCCCTCCTATTGCCATTCTTTCATACAGAAAATCTAAAAGGCTGACATGCAAATGGGGCTTATTAAATCCTATTAGGCCGTCTGTCACAAGCCAGCAAAGAGAGGGAGAGCGAAAGAAGGGGGGGGGGGGGGGGTGCAGGAGCGAGAGACATTATGATTTGAGGGAGGGAGAAACAGAGTGAGATAAACTGAGAAAAAGAAGGTTTGAAGGAAAGAAAGTGGTGAAAGAGATGCTTTTTTCCTTTTCTTTTTTTACAACCAGCTGCTTAGCCACCGTGTTCAACTGCAAATGTGAGAAACTGACATGAAACATGAACTCAAGATCAAGAAAGATCATTTTTATAGGATAATTGTGACCCCAATTAATGTTGAAACCGTTCTTCAGAGTACATTCTCTTTTCCTGAAAATCCCTGTGATTTTATAAACAGTTACAAGTTATCATGTGACTTTTTAATGTACCCATCTTCAGACAGCAATCGCATTGAAAACCACATTTTTAGACATGATTGATGGAGGTATGTGGCTTTTATACTTCTATTTCTAAACATAAAAAAACAGTATCCTCTGAATTAAAAGAGAAGCAACTATCCAGTTCAGTTTGAATGCATTTCAGTTCTTGTGAACATTCATATAACTCTCAGTGGAGAAATGAAGGAGAGCAGGTACTGCATGTCTTTATGTACATATCAGTGGAATCATCTCTGATTTTGAAAGGAAAAATTCAAACCTTTTTGAAGCTCAAATCAAGCCTCTCAGCTCAGGTTTTTTATACATGAAAGCAGTTCTCCTGGAGGAAGTGCTAATTGGATTTGACAGTAATGAAACACAAAGCAGGTGCTCCTGATACACAGAAAGGCACAGGTAGAAGGCCAGTGTGAGGTCAATATGCTTTATAATTAATAATAATAAAGGGCTTCTGACTTTTTCTACTTTAACAAAGCAGAGTGCCTTGAATCTTTGAATGAATCCAATTCCTACAATATTTTCTCTACTGTTCTAGGTCACTACATTAGTTTTCCATTCATTTTAGACAATATAAAAACAAACTCTTGAAACTTGTTTGAGCTATGTTACTTTTTATTTGAAATTCAAACTTTCTTACGTGATGTGCACTGTAATTATTGCACAATTCAAACAAGTTTTACAAGTCAGCCAATTGATTTTCTTGTTGTACAAAAATGAATGGGAACCCCAATGGCTTCCTAGATCCAGACAAAGACAAACATACTAGGCACTATACTTAAATACAAGTAAATAAGCACAAAATGCTTATACAAGCATGGCAGCCAAGCCCCTAGAAGGAGAACCGGCTTTGAAGTTAATTCGACACAGTGGTCAACGTCTGTCACGTGATGCACAAAAGAGACGTTTTCCCATGAGTGCACGTTTGAAAAGAAGTGTCTGTAAAACGGTGCATACATTTATTTGCGTGTAACAACCCCAGCAAAATGACTGGTTTCACTATCAGAATTTTATCCATTTGGTCTAATAACATTCAGAAAGTCTAGAAGAGTCGCTATGGGCCCACAATGCAGAAGATACAGGTAGTTTAATACCGGGAAATCAAACTTTTTGGCTTCATGCGCCACTGATCAGCTTCCATAAGAATGAACGGAGCCCTGCCTCCAACGCTGTATCCAGTTCTCCCCAAATGCATCCGGCAACATTTTCACAATAACAACGCTAACATGCTGATGCTAACATGCTAGCATTTGCTAAACACAATGTACAACCGAAAAGATGATGATGGGAATGTCATTCGTTTGGTAGGTATTTGGCCATAAAATATAGGATCAAACTGAAACTCTGACCTGATTACGGCACTAAAGGACAATCCTGAGGGTAACATTAAAGTCTGTACCAGACTTCATGGCAATCTGTCCAATCATTGTTGAAAGATTTCAAGTGCTGTGGACCAACCAACCAACCTTTAGACTAATTAGAGCCATTCTCGATAAAAACACATTAAGAAACTTTATAGAATACATCCACCAAAATGTAAAGCATGATTATAATGTGTTGTTCAGAGCCACAAACACAGTGGTGTGGCAATTGAGATCTAAGATCTAATTTTTTGTGTACAACTCAATATTGGGAAAGCTGTTATGTGAATGACTAATGGAAAAACTACATTTACTTAAGTGAGAAAATAAGGTGCTACTGCATCACTGAAAAGATTAAACCACTTAATTAATCCAATCCCAGAAAGATGAGACATATTTCTCATTTCAAAGTGTGCTGTAGATTATTTAGATAAGACATCAGAAAGGTAGTGGGAAGTATTTAACAATTTAAGTTAAATTACCCATAATTAGATACATTTTCAAGTAATTAATATGTGAGTGGACCTGTGACAGGTTAATGATGGAGGATGAAGATACTGAAAGTTACAGTAAAATTAGCACCTTTATGAAAGTGTAAATTATACCACTGCTTGGCCCACTTTTCACAAACATTAAATCAACCAATATTAAGCGACATCAGAGCTTTCTCATTGCTCTTAATCATGGTTCTCATTGTCTTTTCCTGGCCCTATTGGTGCCGCTGGGCCAAAGTCATGTACGTGAGCTAAACACTTTCAGTAATCTGAATTTGCTCTGGGCAACATATTACAGGTTATTACTCCTCTCCTCCTTGTTCTCCCTCTCATCCCTCACTTCTCCTCCTCTCTGCTGCCCCTTCTCTTTGATTTTCTTTTTCAATGATGAGACAGAGAAGAAGAAGGCCGCCTTTCTCCTGCCTGTCAATTATCCCCCTGTCCGTCTCTCCGTCCGGCTTAATTGGCGTTTGGGAGACGCTAGCGTCGTCCCAGCGGGCTCAGCCAGAACAATGGAGGCCCATATAGCTGACCGGCCCTCGGCTCAGCCCAAATTGAATTGGAAATCTTCCATCTTCTCTTTAGCATAACAAAAGGGGTGCAGGGTTTTTAGACAAAGGGCCCGTTTTAATGGAGAAAATCAATCTCTGGGAGGAAGCGACGGCATTGTCTCCCATCAGCTGTACAGGTGTGTCTCGCCCACGGCGGCCTTAATCAGAGGTGGCAGGGGAGAGATCTGGAAGCTACATCTCTGTCACTGTGGGGAAGACTGGCAGGTCGGGGTGGAGGGAGGAAGAAGAGCATGTGCCTCTGTGTTTTCTCTGGTTCTAGCGTGGACACTGAAAAGGTTACAGGTTTACATCCCCTGTGGACTGGACTGAACCTCAGTACAAAGAACTCTGTGTGTGTGGCTGCGAAGGAGAGTTCTCAGGAAGTAACATACTGCTCGATGAGTCCAATCTTTACAGTGCATCCCCTACAATCAGGATCTTCTAGTCTTGATGAAAAACTGTTGATTATCTTCAAAAAGAAAAAACCTTTTATGTTTGAATCCAGGTACAGGTCACTAATTTCAAGTATTCAGTCAAATTCTTTTGTACTTTGTACTTGAGACTCACTCAGACTTGAATGTAGGGCTGACCAGAATGCTTCGAAGCATTGACAGTTGCTATTGGTACTCATGTCCAATGTTGAATGCTGCGTTTTATTTTTAAAGCGGTTGGCTCCTCTTGGCTGGCCCAGTTTTGGGGCATTTGGGACGGGACATTGTGGTTTGCCTTAAAGTTGTGTTTGATGTTGGTTTGATTTTATATTTGCTACTCATAGTTTCAACCTAGGTGTGTTTCATTTCTTCATATGAACACTTGGACTTGTCTCCAGTAGCTTAAGACTTGATTTAGACTTGCAATTTAAAAAACTTGTCACTTGACTTAACCTGAGAAATACGGTGAAAACTTGAGACTTTCCTTGGACTTGACCTAAAAGGCTTGAGACCCAAGTTGGCCTTGATCCAAAAGACTTGAGAATTGAGACTGGCACTGAAAGACTCGAGGCTGGACTTGCTACCATGCTACCAATAACTTGATAAAAATACCTGTGACTTTACAGAGATGTGAACTTACAGACTGGAAACTAGAGGGGAAACTTGAGACTTGATTTTTAATCAATTTGTAAATGCAATTGATGACTGATGACTCTTTCAGGGCATTTTTGTTACAGTAAAATACAAAGATATTCAATGTCAAATTCTACATGTATAGGCTTTACTGCTCCTTTATCAGAATATGAGGCTGAAAGGATCTTGGAGTCTTGCTCACTCTATGATATGCTGTTACACTGATGTTCAAAAGAGGAAAAGTCTATTGAAAAGAGGGATATAAAAATCCCCAGAGCTCAGCTTCTTCCCCATCTCCCCTTGAAGGAGCCAAAAAACAAACCTGACGCCAAGAGAGAAGATTTGGAGAGACATGGATTTGGTGGCTGAGATTGCTGTCTGACTACAATGTTGAGAAGGTACAAGTGAACAAAGTGGATCGCCTGGAGCTGAGAGGATCCTGTGGATTATAGTGGCAGAGAGCTTGCTGTCTCTGCTCTGTTTTTCACATGTACGCATTTTCAGTTGGAATAAGAAATCTGTCAGTCAATCAAAAATAGTTTTTTGTTTTGTTATGTTTTTCAAAAATTAAAAACCATACTGACCAAAAAATGCCATGAAAAGCATTAAATAAGCACATTTTAGCTAGCGATGGGCATGAGTACTAGAGAACTCAAGTACTTGTTTGGATGTCAGTATTTGTTCAACGTTTCGAGTACTCACATTTAGAGCATGCGCAGCCGCAGATAACATTCAGTCACTGACGGCATTTGTTCAGCCGGAGTACAAGCTACCATCACGGTGAACAACAACAAGCGTGGAGATGATGTGTGAGGAAAGTGCGGTAAAAGTGAGAGCCGATCTGCAAAGCGCCAAGAACTGCATAGCCATAACCTATGGGCCAAGGTGGCTGCAGATGAAACCAGCCAAATTAATAAACTATTGCAATATCTTTATATTTGTCTTCATATTGGCTAATCTCTACTGTTTGTGCAGTACTGAAGGGTAGGATAATCCTAACCCCATCTGCATGTTTGCTTAGGTGTTCATTTTGGAAACCACTTTCTTACATTAGATATTGTTTTTGCAAGTTCTCGATAATATTTAAGTTAAATATTCTTTAACGTGTTAAATCAAACAATTCTAGAAATGAACGATAAAAATAAAGAATTAAAAATAAAATAAATAGCTAAACCTCAGATTTAGATGGTGATTATTTTAGATATAGAGTACACAACTAAAATGACAAAAACTACCGCTACTACTTAAAATGTCATGTTTTAACACGCCCTGTTGAGTCCATGTGAAAAGTAGTTTTTTTGCATTAACTTGGACAATGGTGCCATACCTTTTGCAGTTAAGTGTGATGGGTGTACCCCGGAACGATTTCATTGTCCAAACATTATTTTTGAATGAGGCCATAATCTGTCACAGCTAACTGACATCTTTTTCTCTCCCTGTCTGTTTCCTGTTTTCTGTCAGTGTCTCTCAGCCAGTCAGTCGGTGCTGTTAAGGAGTAGTCTTTCAGGTCTGGGTGTTTTGATAAGGTGAGTGTTTGTGTTTATCTGCGCGCTCCCAGCTCTGTGCATTACCATGAGAATGGTTTAAGCCCTCTGCTAATCCTCTGTGCCTCTGTTGTAATAAATGTCTTCATTCACACACTCTGCAGCAGAGAGGGGATACACAGCGACGGCAAACATATCGCCATCCCAAGGATGATGCAGTCAAACATGTCACCTTCTATTGACCTGAAACTGTAGCATTGGACTTGGACCAATGGACACTGTCACAAGAAATACTCAAATTTGTGTGTGACGTAAGAGGAACAGTGATGGTATAGTTTAAATTGTTTTATCTAAATATTTGAGATCAGACTCAGGAGATGCTTGATTGCTGGGTTACATGCAAATGCACTAAATTATTATGAGCAGAACAAATGCTTTACACACGACATGCAGGAAGCTGCCTTCTTCACATGTGTAACTTGAGGTTGAGTTTCTGCTCAAGGGCACTTCCACACAGGAGGAGGAGGGGACTGAAAAACCAAACTTGAGAATTATGTCCAGCTTGCTCTCCAACTTGTAACCAACAGATATGATCACATGTACAAATAATAATTTAGGAAATAAACAGTCTGAGGTCAGTCTCACTCAGTCTGAATAAACTGGGGCTGAATTCAGTTGTGCAGAGTTTGACACTAGAAGGATGTCATCTGCTGAAAGTGGAAAGTTTCTCTGTGCTCATTGAAATCATTCAAAATCCCCCTGAGCAAATACACTGAAAATTGACCTTACAGTAAAAAAGAGATCTTGTGTCCAGCAGGAAAACTTAAGAAATGAACAAAATTTCATCATAGATTCATAGAATTTTTAATGAGGTAGAAGGAATGACTTTTTTAAATGTGGAAATTATACTTATTTTGCAGGAAAAAAACACATTGTGGTTGATAGTAACAAGTAAACTTCCTCTATATTTAAAATTACATCAAAGTAATTATAACAGTGTAACTAGATTACAACATGTTGAGTCTATCTGAGCAGTAGTATGATGGACACTGGCTTTTTTGGGTTTTGTTTTGCTTGTTTGATTTGATTTTAATCATTTCTGAGATGCACTTAAACACTTAAGATATAATAAATCAATAGAATACAGATAAAGGCATTGGATTTGCTGCATTTCATCTCATTTAGCATGATCCAACATACTATTTCCAAAAAGAGCATTCAGTGTGTGTGGGTGCATTTTAGAGGAGCTATTTCAAATCTCTCTAAAGGCTAAATGTTGTATAATCTCTGACAAGGACAAACAGAATTCACACAAAATGAAGGTCTGATGTAAAGAGTGTTTCTCTGACAGGTACTGTAAGCAGCAAATAGGAAAGATTTTTATCGTTATCATGATTGGAGCTGCAACCATTAGTTGATTAATCAACTTGTTAACTATTGAAATAATCGCCAACTATTAGAAGAAGAAAACATTTTTCAAAATTCTCAGATTTCAGCTTCTAAAATGTGAATATTTTGGTTTCTTTAGTCCTCTCTGACAGTAAACTAAATATCTTTGGGTTGTGGGCGATACAAGACATTTGAGGACGTCAGCTTGGGCTTTGGGAAACACTGATTAATATTTTTCACCATTTTCTGAATCTTTTTATTAAACAGCTAATCAATTAATAAAGAACATTATTTACAGATGAAACCATAAAAATAAAATAAAATAATCATGATTATAAGCTGTGCTTGATAGATCTGAAACCCTATAGGACCCTGGAAAAACCTAATATATTTGGGTCGTGCTCCCAAAATGAAGTTATTTGGTTTTATCTATACTGTAAAATGTATATCTATCTGTCAGTTAAAACAGGTTAGAGGAGCAAAAACATCTATTTATGAAGATGTAATTGTACTTTATTGGATTCAAAGACGGTGTTTAAGGATCAGTGGTACAGCAAACAATGATTCTCCGCTCAGTTAGTTTTTCAATGAGCCATTCTCACTCCGTCTCCCTGTTTCTCTCTCCCCCCTCCCCCATGTCTCCCTTGTGACTCACCCCTGTCACCCGGAGTTTTCCCCACACAAAGCAGTCTATTAAAAAGCCTTTAGCGGGGCCATTCACTCAGAGGCCACTTTCGCAGGGATGAGGAATGGGTTTAGGGTAAAGGTTGGAGTGTGTATGTGTGTGTGTGTGGGGGGTTTGTTGATGTTTAGCATGTAAGGTCTAGGCCTTTGGGCCCTCTGAAACATCACACCCAAGGGGTTTAGTGTGTCCAATAATCCCGTATAATCCTTTACAATTACATAAATAATGTACTAATAATGCTAATATTACACACTGTTTTATTCCTTATTCTAATATGTTTGACATTTCTCAAATGTAACAGAAAGACGAGGTATCTATCACTAACTAAGGGAGAATTCACTGTTTGATTGACAGCTGATGTTCTGAAGGGGCAGTTCAGAAGCACCACAGGTGCAGACTAAATTAAAATAAAACTGGAGATCTAAAAAGATTTCCACATTAACTTTAACCTCAGTGATAAAAGTGTTGGTCCATCGCTGTGTCAGCAAACACTCATCATACATACAACGTATGTGTATGGGTGTGGGTCTGTTTAAACAGTGAAGAGCAGCTGCCTGAATTAATGGCTAATCGCCCACACACTTGCAGACTGACAATGATCAATTTTAGAACATACATGCATTCATGCATACATACATACATATATATATATATATATATACACACAATTACACAGCAACAACATGTGATTTGATGTGTGAAATGTCAAGACAAACAGTGACTACAGTTGTTTTTTGTTTATTTTTGTTCATCTTGTATTACATTGTGCTGTGGTGGTCATAAGGTCTGAATACAAAGCGCTGTCCATGTTTATATGCAGGCTACTTACATGTAAAGTATTATGTTTATTTTTATGTTAAGTTGCTTTTCCATATTTACAGTGTTCTATTAAAATCATGTAATGCACAGCATCCCTGATTTTAGTGACCTCATGACCTTTCTTCTGACACCACCTCTGGGACACGTTTAACAACTCTAACAGGACAAATAAAGTTCTAACCCACTGCTGATTACACTGATGCATTAATACGTGCTGTATACAGTATATAGATGTGTTTGTGCTGAATATGGGGAATATTTGAGCCTGTTATTACCAGTATTGCCAAACTGTGTCATTTTCTGTCCAAATGTGCTACTTTTCAGTCAACTGGGCCAATATAAATGTTTTTTTTCCTTGTCACTGTCGCCAAGTGCTTGCTTATGGTGGGAATTGTGGGATCTCTATAAATTATTTTACAAAAAATACATTATGTTTCCCATGATGAAAAGTGGAAGAGCAGGTGGAAGAAGAAAGAACTGAGGTTTGTAGACTCAGAATGCAATGACTGATTACTGATGTTTAACAAACCCAAATGTGATCTTTGTTCATTGTAACTAGGATGAAACTGTTTTTTTGTTGTTCATCTGTTCAAATAAGTAAAGTTTTTTGTTTAATGTAACACTATTAGTGTTTACTGTTGTCTAAATTAAGGTATTTTGCAACCCACTTGCATGCTATATCATAATTTACACAAACTTGTAATAGAAGACATAATCACCTAAATATAAATAATGAAGTGGGGAAGTTTCATGGTGATATCTATTAATTAAAAGGCTGTTTTCTCAGACACCAGAGGCAGAAATCTCTACTTAAGGTGCACGTACATACACCAAACTTATCTATATTCTAACAGGACAAAAAATAAGGGGCTTAATGTAAGTAATCAACTAGGAAAGTTTTGTGCTTATATCTATTAGTTTAAATTTAAGAACAAAAATCTTTGCCGTCTCTCCTTAAATTCTAATTTTCAAGTAAATATTGCTGATAGTAACATATATAGAAACAGATTATAATACATGTACCAAAGCAAGTCACTTATTTCACATACACTTTCACAACATAACACTAGCAAACACAAATTGAGACTCAGTAGATCTGAGGGCCAAGGTCAGGTAAGTCTCAATCTGAAGATCAACCATTTCTCTACCCAGAGAGCATTTCTGTCAAGATACTTTGCTAATAGAGGGCAGAGGAGCGAAGGAGAGACATAGAGCGGGACAGAGCAATAGAACAGAAGGTATCTGAAACCCACAGTTAGCCTTTCCACCTTCCTGTTTGAAGAAGATGAAGGGATCTGTGGGAAGGAAGGTGAGATGGCAAACCTCTTCAACACCTTTGATGCTCAAACAGCAACAGGAGATCAGAGAGGGGCAGATGGAGAAAGGGAATGGAGGGAAGAGCAACAACATATTGCAAAAGGGTTGGGGGAGAAAGGAACTGTAGATGGAAGGATGAGAGTAAGTGTTCCAGCAGTAGAAAGACAGATGGAGATCCATGGCAGCAATAACGTCAATGTCAAAGATTTCTCTCCCTTCCTGTGTTAAGTGCACTGCTATTGGAGCATGTGAAAGCAGCGCATTTAGGCTGCTGCGGTGCTATATGCTCATACAAACACATGAAAGCTACATAATAGGGAGGATGTCCATGCTGACGTGTGTGTTTTTGTGTGTGTGTGAGTGAGTGAGAGAGTGAGTGAGTGAGAGAGAGTGAGAGAGAGAGTTTGACCATAATAAGTAGATTGTCTAACCAACATGCATCTTTCTGTCGAGCAACTTTGACCATAACCCCTTACACTTACTGTGTGTTCAGACCAAATAACAATCCTGTGTTGAAAAACACAAACACATGTTGCTTCCAGGGAGTCTGAGTGACGCCTTCCTGAGTTTGAAGGCTTATCAGATGCCAAAACGCGCCGCAGAGGTTTATGACATGAGGAAGTTGGAAAGGTATCATGATGACAACCATTATCCTCCGTTGCATCAATTGGCCAGTAAACAGTAGGAATACAGCATTCACACTGCATAGTAGTAACCAGTAATCAGTTTCCTATACCAGTTATTCAGAAATAGGCAGACCGAGGTTACCCTACATTTTCTTCTTGCATTTCGTTATTAAATTGAGACGTCATAAACAAGTTCAGTCATTACTGGAGCCATACGACATTCAAACTTCTCTTAACCCTACCTGATCTAATAGACCAATGGATAGAGGATAAGTATTATTCTACATTTCTCTAATTCTCAACAAATATCACAAAAACACCAAAACTAATATTAACCTGTCCTTCCTACTTCATCTGTGACACTTAATACCAAGTCTGAATTTCAAAAAACTCAAAAACTTGTGTAAAACATTTGAAAGGGTTAATTTGCCAGGAACAATTTAACTTTTGTTCCATTTCGAAAAGAACAGGCAGAAATGTGATTTATTCACATTCTTTTCAATACAAGACAAAATATGACACCGACCCACACTCACACAGTTTACTACAAGCACACACACTCAGGATTAGCAGTGGGATAAGAGATGGATGGGCAAATATTGAGCTGTGACAGAATAAACAATGCCCTGGTAACCAGATGGCTGGACTGACACACACACACACACACACACACACACACACACACACACACACACGCACTCACTCACACGCACACACATATATTTGACAATGTCTATCAAATCTCAATAGCTGGTGGCTCAAAAGAAAAATACTGTAGGGAGAAACAGAATGAGAGGCTTGTTTTAAGGCGGAGATATCCTCAACCCATTCATCATTGTCTCAGTCCAGATCTGAACATCCTTTCCTACATCTCTTTCTCTTTCCATTTATCTCTTTTCCTGCCTCCTGCTCTTCCTGACAGCTACTGAGGTGACACAGACCCACATGCCTTGAGATTAAATAGAGGTGATGAAATCTAAAAGGGTTTATTAATAAACCATCATAATTCCATCCATTATCTATACTGAACTTTTGCAGGGGTTGGAGCCTTTCACAGCTCAGATTGGGCAAGAGGCAGGTTACACCCAGGACAGGTCCCCAGTGTGCCAGGCCCAAAACAGCCCTGCATTAAAAGAAAATGCAAGGGGATTTATTATTGGGGGTTGCTGCAGGGGCAGGTATGATAAGAGAATAAAATAAAAAGTATTTGTCCAATACATAAAAAGGCACCAAAAAGTTTATATCACTATGAGACAGAATTGTACAACCGTGTTAAGTAAATGCCAGAAACTGACCAAACACTGAGAAAGGTTCGATCTTTCTGCCAGAGTCCTCTGTGAATGAAGGGGCTGCTTTTTAATCACACAGTCCTGTTGCCCAACTGAACACAGACAAACTTATACTGACAGGCAAACATTCACACACCTAAGGACAATTTGGAGCGTCCAGTTAACCTAACCTGACTGTCTTTGGACCGGTGGCAGGACAGTGAGTATATGAAAACACACAAATACACAGAAAAATCCCAGCCAGCCAGCGGACTGAACCCCAGGAACTGTGATGATGCTAACGAGGACACAAACAAACACACTGTAGGTATATAGGAAACAGATCGAGAGAGATACCGTTTCAGAACTGTGGACAGCTCCTTCACTGCTGACAGTCTCAGCTTCAGCACCATGGTCAGCAACACCTCTGCCTTCTCTTATGCTGGCAGACTGCCTGATTAGATAGGGGAGAAGATAGATTTCGATTAGATAGACTTCCTCCTCTAACTGGTGCCAGTTTTATTGCTTTTGATACTGATAAGCAAGTCCTCGCTATATTGTACATTTACAGTAATCCCTCTGGTGCCACTGTAAGGGCAAAGTTTAGGTAACTTTGTGAGATAACTAAAGAAAGTACTGTGTCTGTGCCACAAAAATTCTGTGTGTAAAGGCGTCTCAAGGGGGATATAAACCCTCCCTCCTGTTTTCCTGCCACAACAGCAAGCACTGTGTGGGCACTGAGCCCTTCTATGGTCAACGAACACACATACGCAGAGCTGCATGCATACAGGTCAGTGTGATGAGTTACTTTGAGGCAGATCGGGATGTCCCTAATAAATATACTATACTATATGTTTTATACTGATGCAGTATTTTCCTGTTCAAGCACTTTTTTTCAGTATATTTTGGAGGGAAGGGATGAAGGAATGTTAACCGTCTTTGTATTTGACGAGTCAGAAGTAAGACCATATTGACCCAAAGCTCACATGTTGTATGTGGTAATAATCCAGTATAGTGGTTTATGGCAGCCATATAAGGCTTTATGAGAGAGTGTTACCAATATAAAATACAGCAAACTGTGGCTAACTAAATACAAAATCTACTTTGTCAAAGCAGGTCCTTTGATGCCAACATATTTCCCACACACACTTGCACATGCACGTGCACACTTACAATTACCATATGCTGTTGTGGCGTCTTTGTATTTGAGGCCTAACCTGTATAATAGGTGTCACATTAGCAAGACAACAAATCAAACCATCCTTCATTTCCCAGGCCTCTCCTCTGCTCCACAGCTGTAGGCCTCTCTTTGTTGTCAGGGGAGTTTCTAATTAATATGATAAATAAGATGGCGGGTTCGACTCCCCGATGCTTTTTAATTGGAGGAAGCCTTGAATGGCACGCGGGCAGAGGCAGAGATTAGCGGGTTATTTGTGAGTGTTTTGTATGAGGAGGGGGGAGGGAGAGAGAGAGAGAGAGAGAGAGAGAATTTTTATCCTCGCTGTGATTTCCTGTCTCATTGTGATACTCGACTCAATGCTTGTAACTAACACACACACACACACACACACAGACACACACACACACACACACAGAGCGCACAGCGGGATTTGAGAGACAGCTGACAGTCTCGTTTCATGCGCCGCCATATTAGCACTTCCTGACAATCAAAACCACATTCACGAAGTTCCGTTTCCCAATCGGCTTCAATACCGCACACCACTTATTCAAAACCAACAGTTTTAGACCATCTGCTAGTGCACTGACACCACAAACTGTGAATATTTACAAGAACATCATGAAAGTGAAGCTATAAAAACTCTGACCCATTTTGTGAACATGGTCTATTTTATTTTGGAAAAAGAGAAGAATCTAAACCAAAAGATTTCAATAAAGTTCAATATTTTCAACTTTACTTTGCCATGTTTTGCAGTGCTTGATGTAGTGCATGATCAGTGTGTGTGTGTGTGTGTGTGTGTGTGTGTGCAACCTCCATGGTATATAATGCACCACCTACGGAACACAACAAGAAAATCGGTCAAATATCTGACAGCTTTGCCTCAAGCGTCTACGTATCACCATCCCACTTCTCTTCCACACACACACACACACACCACACACACACACACACACACACACACACACACACACACACACACACACACACACACACACACACACACACACACACACACACACACACTCTACTCTGATCTCCTCATCCTCAGCTAATCCTGCTCCATCTAAATCAGAGCAAACAGCCCGGAGGGAACAAACCGCTGTTGTTTTGCGCCCATCTAATCCTTCTCGCCATCATTCTCATCTCCTTCTTATGTCTGACAAGGCTCCTCAACATCAGTGGAGATCAACAAGACCGCAACGGTGTGTGTGTGTGTGTGTGTGTGTGTGTGTGTGTGTGTGTGTGTGTGTGTGTGTGTGTGTGTGTGTGTGTGTGTGGAAAGAGAGAATGGTGAAACAAACACAGCAATCCAAAGGGGATTTAACTCCAGTTTCTCCAGGCCTATTTTAGTGTCGCGTGTCAGGACTCAACAACTAAGAAAATCCTGTCTGGCTGGACAGTCGAAACCTCTCTCTGTCTCTTTCCGAGAAATTAAGAGCGTGGATCTCCAAAATAAATTCCACTTCCTGGCACCACTGACGGTGTCAGAAAAGGAGGAGGGAGAAGAAGGGAAGAGCCAAAGAAGGTAGAGGAGCAGCAAGGAGGGGATGGGAGATGAAGAGAGATTAGTGGATGAGAGAGGAGATGGAAGGGAGGATGTGAGGAGAGGAGAGGCAAAGAAAACAGAAGAGAGAGCAAATTAGGGAAAGGAGAGATGATGAGAGATTAAGGAGCAGATGTAAGAGAGGAGGTGATGGACAGTCTGGATGAGGAACAGAGATAAATAAGAGAGAGATAAAGTAAGTATTGAAGGAAGGAGAAAGAAAGAAAAAAGAAAAAAATGTAACGATATATAAAGAAAGGAGCAGAGGAGAGAAAAAGAAACTATAAAGAGATTAAAAAGAAAAGGGGGTGATGGGAAGGAAAGGGGAGGTACAGAGCTTTCTTTGATAGTTCAGAAAAGTTTGGTGAAGGGAAATAAGAGGACAAACTGATTACTGGAGAAGGTGTAAGACAGAAGGTGATTGGAAGAGAAGAAAGAAGAAAAAGATAGCGAAGAGAGGATCAGATGGAGAACGCATAAAAAAGAAGGTGATGGAGGAGAATAAGCAAAGTAAGAGAGGAAATCAAAAAGAGTAGATGAGAGAAGAGAGGACAGGAGATTGAAAGAGGAGATAAAGGAGAAAAGAGGCGAGGAGAAGACAGGAAGTTAAAAAGGAGGAGAGGAGACACGGAAAGGAGAGGAGATGTAAGTCGTTTTCATGTATGAACTTTGAACAACAAGAATCAGGTCGGGACTTTGAATTTGTCCTTTCACACACGTAGCACACTGTCTGTGTCAGAGTGTTCTCACATGTTCTCACGTGTTCTCATTTTTACTTTTTCTGACTGTGTGGAAATCTGATGACAAATAACTGTTAGTGGTGAGGTACTGGTTCCTAACTGGTCAGTACCAAAATACTGATAAGCTTCAGGACAAGCTACACTGCCAGTAAAGTTACAATCTTTTCATGTCACATCTTTATTTTTTGCACCAAATGATATCTAGTAGCATCAATACGAGTAGAACATCCTAAAGATACTCATCCCTACATACAGCTCTTCCGGGCAATGTGTAGGTGAGTTCAGAGTTGAACTGCATGTGTGAAACCGGACTACGGAGAGGACAGAAGGGGAATGGAGGTGCAAAGAGAAGTAGAGAGGAGATACTGTATGCAGAGGAAAGAAAAGAAACAAGAAGAGGAGAAATAAAGAGAGGAGAGGAGATATACAGCAGAGAAACAAGGATAGGAGAGAGGAGGACACGAGAGGAAGGGAGAGCAGAAACAAGAAGAGGAGAAATAAGGAGAGCAGATATGAAGAGTAGAAGAGGGGAGGTAAAAAGAGGAGGAGAGGAAAAAAGACACACACACACACACACACACACACACACACACACACACACACACACACACACACACACACACACACACACACAGACACACAGACAGTTGCCACTTTGCTACAGCAGCATTTAAAGCTGTAATGACAGGCCAGAGAGTGATAAGAGACTCTGAGTGGAGAGGCCACTATAGCTGCTCTCCTCTCCCTGCTAACAACTGTAATTATCCAAACTCCACACTCACTACTATTGATCTCTCCCTCTCCCTCCCCCCTCAGTCCTCCCCCCACCCCGGCTTGAGTGCGTGTGTGTGTCTATGGCTCTCTCTCTGACAGGGTGGCAGTAGAGTGCGTCCCTCTCAGCACAAGAGTTGTTCACACCTGCTGCCGGTAGATGTGGAGAGCAGCGACAAGGACTTGGACAAATACGTGACAGCCGTAAAAACACAAATATTGGTGCAGCTCCGATGTTCCCCTCACGGTGTGTGTGTTAAGTATGAGGAGAGAGTGTGTGTGTGTGTGTGTGTGTGTGTGTGTGTGCGCGTGCGTGTGTGCTCTCATGTCCCTCACACCTGGTTTGGAGAACATGGCTACAGCTTAGCAACAACAGTCTCGTCACAGACAGTGTTATGTGTTAATGTGCATGTGTTTTCTATCAAATGTCCCCATAAGGATAGAGAGATGAATTTAATCCAAAGTGGCTGGTTGCTGCTTCCTTATTTAGCTAGTTTTTAAGATTGACATGTATGTAAGATATTTTCTAGTGAAGGTTATCCTCCCTTAAATAAAGGCCAGATTTTTCTCCTCTCTATTGCTGACATGATGCTATTTAGTGATTCTGGAGCCTCACACTCACACAGTATGTGGAATACTCCAACTTCAATCTTACTGACAACCATATGAGCCACAATCTTAGCCTCAGTAGCAGTTTGGATCCTAACTATAGCACCTCTAGGATCCCCTGTCTGTGCTGGCCTACGATTGACTTCAAGACCACATACAACTGTGGAAAGCTCTGGGGAAAACAGCTTGTACATGGTAAATGGGGAGACTGAGGAATATTTATGTAATAAACCCAAGGAAATACCTCATTGTTGATGGCAACTGGACAAATATATCAGCTATCAGTGATTGCTGTAGTCTATTATTTTATTTAGCTAATTTAATGCCTCTGAATAACGAGAGCCGCTAACACAGCGAGGGACGTTCAGAGGCACAGTAATGTTACACACTCTGAGCCAAAGAACGGTCGACAAAAAACCTGCTGTACAGGCAGAACATCACATCCAACTCTGTGGATTAAGGGTTTATTTCAACCAGTCTGACCACACAGCTGCTCCAACCAGGACGCAGAAGACACGGCGGGGACAGGCGGGGACAGGAGAGGCATCAAGTGCAAGAGAAGCAAAAGGCAGCGACAGTGTGTAGAGCCAGAATATTTTTCACATCTTACTCAGTTAGTGCTATATATAGTATAACATATATCGGCAATGGTGGGTTGTTGGGCTAATGGTGGCCAGTTGGCCCAACCCTAACTCTAACTGAAACGTGAACACAATGCCAAAAACGACATTATCTTTACATTCAAGTGATTAATCCCTCTAGAAGCAGTATGAATTATGTCCACGGGGAGGTGACTTTGTTATAGAGGTAAAAAGTGTTCAATTCCCATTCCCTCACGAAAGTGGTTCTCAAACTGCCTCTGCAGGGGGGGACGTGGATGACCAAGGGAAACTTATATTAAGAACTTATATTGTGTCTTTATTAATTGCTTCCTCTATCACTGTAAATGGTTGACAAAAATTGTGGGGGGTGGGGCATGGACTCTGGTTTCCAAAGGGGGGCACATTAGAAAAAGATGAGAACTGCTGTCTTAACCAGTGCCGTCAGAGGCATCAGAAATCAGGAAACCTTACACAGGTGTAATAAAAGGATGACATTAAATGTGTCCTTCCAGCTAACGGAGATAAGAGGTTTCAGGCATCCCCGTTACTGGTGTGTGGCTTAATCATGCTAAAGCTCTAAAATCACTGAAATCAGGAGATAAGAACCTTCCTGACACTGACCAAAGATAAAGACAGTTATTTTTATTAGCACTTAACAGAAGACATAAAGGGAAATTAAGCTGAGGACTTTTTTGTTGAACTACTAACCTTGTCAAATTCTTCACACGAGCTAAAATATAATCTGTTTCCTAGATTTGTGAAGTGGTTTGACCACCCACTGTGCTCTTCTTTGGGTTTTTTCTTTAAAAAGTCACTTTCAAATTTAATGAAACATGTATATTACCTTTTCATTCTTCTAAGCACATTGAAAATAAGTTCAGCATTACTTATTAAAGTTTACATATGGAGACGTACTTTGATTCTCCTCACTTGACCATAAAAACGGTAAAAAACAACAAAGCTTTAATGTTGGTTTTTAATGAGGTGCGCTAACAACATTAATAAGTCATTATTAAAGGAGATAAAGGTGTACAAAATGTATTTCTTACTGTGGCAAAATACCTGAAGAAGAAAAATAACAGAGTGAAATTGAAAATGTCAGGGCTTTAAGTGTTGAAACTAATCAGGCGAGCTGTCATTATAAAGGCAAGGTTAATAGCTGCTGACAGAATCACCTTCAGCAGACACCAAGATAAGAAAAGGTCTTTTTATTAGCACTGCTGCGGCAGATACACTCCACACACACACACACACACACACACAGTTGTGTATCTGAGCACATATAAATACTCCACACACTCACTAAGGATCGATGTGGGGGATCCAATTGCCGTGCCTCTCCTGTTGGAGCCATACAGTATGTGGACCATCAGATAGCGCCATTCAGCAGGGGGAAGGATTTACAAGTCGCGCCATGGCCTCGACACCCTCACAAAACCCCTCTTTTGTTCCCCCATCACCCGCTCCAGATTTATGACGTCCAATTACAAACGCGGATGCTAACAGTATTCCCCATTAGCCTATCAAATGCTTTAGTGGTTGTTCCCTCAAAGGGTTATCTGGCCTTTCAGCAGTGGCGTAACCAATTTATGCCCCCCGCCTCCCCCCCAAGAAGATCTGAACAAAGACCTCCCTGGCTTTCCTTTTTGTTTTCCTGCACCGCTCCCCAAGACAGGTAATTAACAGGGAAGGAGTTTGTGGTTAATTTGCGAGATAATTATCTAAATTAAACTGCCTTTCGTCACATGGGGGCTCTATCTCTCTCTCTTACTTGCCTGCATGCCCGCAATCTCTCTCTATCATTTGATGAGGGTGGTCAGGGTATTGTGCCGCTGTAGAAACAAAACCAGTAATGACATGTTCCTCTTTCTTTCCTTTTGTTTCCTTCTGCTTTGTTTTGCTTTTTCTTTGTTTTTTTAGTCAGAGAAGAAGTAAATGAAGAGGGTAAAGGAGCAGAGAGAGAGATACTGAGGAACACAGACAGAGAGGGAGATAACGCAGAGAATCAGTTTACTCACAGACTTTACCAGATGACAAAAGAGAACAGTGCCATTAACACACACTCTATAATCTGATCTACAGAGGCTGTTATTTATCAGGTGGCTCTGAATAGCAGCAGTGCTGATCTGCGACGCACTGTTTGCCTCTCAGAAAGAGCTGGCTCAGGAGATCAGATTACTGAGGCGGGATCTGGAGTGGAAATCCAAATTTAGTCTGCAGGAGTAAAACGGTTCAAGTCCACTTCTTAAAGCAAAGGAAGAGAGTCATTTAAAAAACAATATTCATGTGCACGAACATATAAAAGGATGAACTTTGTAAACATGTTTTAAGTTTCCTTTGTGTCTCGTAAATGATATCCCTAATCCTAAAATGGATATGTACTTGACACAACATGTTAACTGGACTAACTTCTACTTTGCCCTGCCCTTACTGAATTACTATCAGTAATCTCCACCAGCATCAGGAACTGACCGATCGCAGTCCTCGAGGTCTCTGTGGTTCCATTTTTAAGCTACAGGACTTAAACATATAACCCCTTTTCATGCAGAACCATAACTCCAACTTGAGCTGATAAAGCTGAGTCACCTGAAACACTCTCGCTCTATTAACGGCCAAACACAGTTCTGACAGGAGGAAATGAGCAAAAATAGAATGTTCCAAGAGGCTTTTGAATATAAAAAATAAAAACCTGATAGGACTGGCAGATGAGACCCAAGTGCAGACAGAAGGCAGGCAGATACAGAAATATTCAACACTCAAAAGACTTGAATAGGCAGAATAAAAGAAAACCTACACTAACTAACTAACATATCAGCAAATAAGTAACAAAAAGAGGGACTGTAGGAAATACCTACAAAACCTTTCATATTCAGTGACCAAATATTCCAGGCAGGAGTCCGGCTCACAGTCACACCTTCCTCTGCTTCAGTTAGATCACATGAAAAGCATCTACATTTAATTAAAGTATTATACTTAGAGCACTTGTGGTTTACTTGAGTATTTCCATTTCCCTGTCTGTGTGAATAGGTTATTAATCGTGATGTGTGACCAGTCAGATGAGTGCTGTGGACGGGACACTGAGCCCGACTACAGAATAGTGACTACACACAGAGAGAGGAGGCTCCAGGTAGCACATTTTAAAATAAGGATTCTGATCATCGGAAAACTGCTGGATATCAGATCTGATAATCGTCCAGACGGATAAAAGTGGATGCATAAAAATAAATGTTATTGTTTAATGTTGGCCACATTTTATACTTTAATCTAAATAATTCAGTAAACAGGATTTTAATGTGCCAACTAATGGACACGCAGCAGAAGCCTATGTGGGTACAGCAGCAGTCCATCATTGTTTGGAGATCAGGGTGGACAGATAGCATCAGAATCTATATGACAAATGGATTTCAATCACAATTCCTCAAATCAAACTTTCAGCCTTGAACGAAAAACTTGTGAGAACATTTCATTAGAATGAGCCTTTTCCATGCTGCTTTTCAAAGCAGATACGTCGTCATTTGCATAAAAAATGCCTGGGTTGGAAACCCAGCTAGTGTGTCTGTGTGTCTGTCCTACTCTCTCCGTCCTCATCCATCCCTCCTCGCTTCCCCTCTCTCTCTCTCTCTCTTTCTCTACTGTATGAAGGAGGGATGATCGCTCCCTGTCACATCTGTTGGCACGTTGCCATCAAGCCTTGACAGGAAAATAACACTCTTCAGGGAAAATAATACACTCGTTCTGCCGTCGGCGCTCCCAGACACATGCCTCGGCGTGTGTGTGTGTGTGCGTGCGTCTAAAAGCCCTCGTCGCTGCTGTCAACCTGAGTACAAAGGATCACTTTATATGATTAGTATGCATCTCTGAAAAACATATTGAACAAAAAGCCCTGCCCCGAATGCTGCTCCACGCCAATTAATGGATTAAGAAATTATTTTGAGGCGAGGCTTGTTGTGAGACAGCTATGATACGTGGCTGGAGAGGCATTTCTGTTGTGGTTATTGCCAGCTATAAGGCCAGAATGCATTTTGATCATACATCAGCAACGTATACAACCAGATATTTGTCTTTACTGAGTGACAAGGCCTATAAAACCTCCCTGTGCTCCATTTAAAGCAATGAAAAAGAACTTTGTTCCTCTATAAAGGTTGATATAAAACACGCTGTGGCAGCTGTATCGGAGGCTCTTCAGCAGCCGTACTCATTCACTGTTTAGATTCAAACCAGCAACCTCCCAGATCACTTCAGGCTGTGCCGTCTGCCAGGCACCATCACCCCATCACTGTTCAAAGGACAAAAGCCACTTTGACAAGGCAGTTAACCCAAGCCCCGCAGAGCCCCGGACCCCCTTTAACCCTCTGCTCGCCCGGCTCTCAGTCCTGTGTTGAGAGCTGCGTTTATAGATTTTGGAAAAAGCTGAAAATAGAGATTGAAATCGACTTGGCCCCAACAATGACATTTGATTTCTTACTTAGTGGTACTCTGCTTTAGGTGTGAGTGTGACTGTGTCTGTCTGTGAGAGTGTGTTTCAGGTGGGAGGTTGCCTCAGAGAGAGATCTAACCGTGTAAGTGGTGGGTGGCTGTACAATGACATTTGTTGTCTATTATTTTAATGTAATGAAAAGCTAACTAGTGCTAGACCTATAAGCAACCTTTTTCTGAAAGAGGTGGGCCTTTTTTGCACAAGGGCTGCTACAAAATTATTTTCAAAAATGCTGTAGTCAATTCCAAGAACCCACGGTGACATCTTCCAAATGATTGTTTTGTCAGTCTGAAACCAGAAGATATTCAATATACAGTAATATAAACAGCAAAGGAACAAATCCTCATATTTGGGAAGATGGAACTATAGAGAATATTAGGAAATGTAGCTTAATAAATGACTTCAATGACATTGAATGAATCCATTATTAAACAGGTTGTTGCTGTATTTCTTAGGACTGATAATTGATCAATCAACTAATTTTAACAGTAGTTTGCACAATATTTCTCTCAATGTCAGTGAAATGTGAAAATCACAGCAAAATGTTAAGTAAAGCAGAGATCACCATTAGGGCTGCAACTTAAAGAAAAAAATATATTTACAGCTGAAATCAGAGAATTGTGACTGATTTTATCAAAATAGTTGGCGAAATCTAAATTTAATCTAATTTAAATGCAATAGTTGACAGTTATTTGACTAATTGTTTCAGATCTACTTATCATGTATCTAGTAGTGTAAATCATCAGTGACAGAACATTTATTTAGAACAGTAGTTACCCTATTATTTGATCCAAATGACACAACCAACCCAGCATCTTGCTTTACAGCCCCGCGCATTCACTGGCAGGACTAAAAATATATTTGCTCATGTAATTAGAAATATATTGTAAAGACCTTGTAATGGTGTAAGTGGATGATGTGATACGTGGTCAAAAAGACAGCGTGTAGAGTTACATCAGCCGGCTGATCCATTATAGACCCTGAAGAGAGCTCAATTCTCAATTTCCACCCAACAACATGGAAAATGGCAGTCCATTTTCCTCTGCTAATGCAAACAACATAGCTCCTCTAAAATCAATGTAATTGGCTGGACCATTTAGTCTGACTGAATATCTTGTGTAACGCTTGTAGTGTAATGATGGCAGCGTAGTTCCTTCATAGTGAGGGGGTCTGGGTAATGGGAGGAGCACTGACATGTGGATGGTTGGGAGATCTATTCAAATATATACAGAGACAGATTTGCATTCTTATAAACCAGGCAGCTGAAACAGTGATGTGTCATTTAAGCAGTTCAACCCCAACAGAACACTGTTTTACAGTAAAAATCTAACTTTTTATGAATGGTCTATTTTTCCCCCACAGTTTACACCTAAAACTGACTTAACCAATAATTCATTCACTGTTCTAAACACCTTTTAAGACCTTGCCATGCTAAAAATCTAGATATCTTGCAATCTGCTGCATCCATGTTGACCATTTCTTTAATTTGTCTCATGCAAGCCTCCCTAGTCTCAGGTCACTGTGCGGCAGCATTTTGTTATGTGTTTTCTTAAAGTTGACCGTTAATGCCCCTCTCCCTCCAAAAAAAACCCAATTATATTCCAGCAAAACAGCTAAATATTATTTATAATAATATTATTATTATATTATCTTCTATGTGAGTTGTAAGATCAACCACACAACAGGAAAGGCTGCTCATGCACACCTGATATGTCCATCAAGATTTAATTTTTTTTCTTGTGCGCTACAAAAAAAACAGGATCGCCAACAAAGACTGGATTTGTCCAACAAGCCTTCGTCTTACAAGCTCAGACCAGGCACTGACCATAGACACAAAAAAAGCAATAAAGTGACCTTTTCACTGCCTGAGAGCGAAGAACACAAGCCTGGACACGCTGACTGTCGTCCTCACACAGAATACCAGAAATAGAAGAGGACTGAGCTGCTTACTCTTAAGAAATTGCAAAAATTGGGTTAAGGAAAAGTGTGTCTATTTGTGAGTGTTTTACATAAAATGTACTTGAACCTGGACTATATTTGTCTATGCTTTAGAGGCAGAGAGCAACTGCTCTGTGCTGGAGGCCTTCTCACCAGGATCTGTTTGTCAGCTCCCACATTTACTGCGTGGAGAATGAATGCAGAATGCTGCATATCCATCACATTAATGCGGTTTGATAGCAGCCTGGCACTTTGAGGCAATTCAGTCCACAGGAAGGCTCTCATATCCCACTGGTCCCTGCTTTTTCTGCAAATGGTTCAGAACGCTGTGCACCACTTATGTTTGCAGCTTTATTCTTAAAAAACAATTTCAATGCAGTCGTGTTGGTGGTAGATTTTGCTGTTTTATTGTATTCTACAGTAAAGCTGTTTGTTTTGGCTTTGTTACTGTTGTGCTTACCTCTTTAAGTAAAATATCAACTTGGGCTTAGAGAGCGGTTTTTAACCTGTGTTTAAATATCTAAATATTTGTAAACAAACTGGTTTTTTGAGGGATACTAAAAAATCTTTTCTCTGCAAATATACAAACTAATTAAAGATGCATAAAATGATTATATTCTACAGGTGGGGACATCAATTTGATCATGAACTGATCGACCAAACCATTTTGTTCAACATCCGGCTATGTTCTGAATAGGGGTGGGGCAATAGTTCACTTGATATGATCTGTTTGAATTGTGGGTTTTCAAAATAAAAACTTAAATTTTGATGGTAATATTAAACCTAACTCCCTATTTAACATTTATAAGCAGTACATTAACAATGTATTGATTGTTTATTAACAACAAACACACTACAGCAGCAGAGATAAGGACATTATAAAGTGCTCCTTCATGTCAGCAACAACCTGTGTAGCTTCTGTAACTGCTGTATTAACAGATAATGAATGATGGACAATAATTCAAAAATCTTGTAAAATATTTATTTATTTAGAAATAAAGCTTTACTGTCATGGCAACTGAGCTGAGCTAACAATTGAGTTCATCCACTGAAGGCCAAGAAATGTAAGAAATACAATAAGAGCACCTTGAGTGAAGAAGTTACTAAATGGTTTAGAACACAACGTGTGTATGTAAAGAGAAGTACATAAAACACTTAAAAATGTCTTTATATTTGTTTGCAACTACAAATTAGTGTGTTATTAACAATTTATTAAGTCATTTTACGGCTTATAATTTCTAAATGGAGGGGTTAAAGTCTCACCATTTTGCATTATTTTACCAAAACATCTGTCAATTGATTTCAATGAACACTTTAAATTAGCTTATGGTTTTCATCTGGTTTTTTTCTGATCTGCAACAACTGAAGAGTAACACATGAAAATAAAATAAAAATGTGTAGCATGATGGTTGCATTGTTTCTATATGGTACAAGAAACCATTTCCGTTGTGCAGATATTGTGCTATTTTTAAAACAGACAATAAATGGCAAAAAGTTACCAATTCAAAAGTACTGTAAATTTTACTTCCACAAAAAATAAGCCACAGACATTTCCTGCAGCATCTTGGGCGACAGCGCAAAATACCGCCTTATTTTTCTCCTCCTGCCTTTACACCCAGTTAACCTTAATCTCTGCAAAGTGTGAAAAGCACAGTCTAACAATCTAGTCACATTTGAGAAGTGAAGCTAATGGCGCATCAACAGGTCGAGACTCTGGGCTTACATAATGGCAGTCTTTATTCCACTCAAGCTTGTTTGGCCATTATGGTACAGTTAGTCTAAATAACAGCTGGACAAATGGCAAAATGCTCACATCGAGAGAATAAGTGATAGTTCCTACCTATTCATATTTTAATCTCTTCGCCTCTGGAAAAAAAACCCATATATACTGTTGTGAAGGCTATTAGTCTGCATTTAAAGCATGCAACCAGAATCCATCAATATGCATGATTCAGATTTTACAACAGCTTAGTTACTGCACACTGTAGAACTGAACAAAGACAATTAAAAAGAAAACATATTATTCTCACAGCGTGGTCAGGCTCAGTGGTCTTTTACCCTGCGGATTCAGATCTTCTGCTCTGGGTTGATGCACTTTGAGCCAATAAGAGCAGGTATTTATTGTGTTTTAGGCCCCATTATATGATCAAAAAAGGTTTGTGGACATGTTGAATTTCAGGTTATCATATTTTGATCACAAAATGAGCCAAAATTATAATATTAATCAGACCACATTGTGAATTTGGTGTCAGTGTTTAATTTCCTGCATATTTCTGCAAATGTCCCCCCCCCTTTTCATTTTCTACACAAATTGAATCAGGAAATAAAATTATAAAAAAAACATTTAAACAAACACACTTCAAATGTGAACTTTTCCCCGCAAATTCAATATTAAACTAAAGTCAATTCTGTTGAGTACAGTAATAGTGTACAAAAATCTATCTATCTATATCGCGCACACTGTCCTGATGTGACATTATGTCCGCCAGCTGTTTCCCACAGTATAGTCCTTGTTAGATGCTCAACAACCTGTGAACATGAGACAAATCAGTAGGCTTTGATCTTTCTGCACATGGTCAGTTAGTGTCTGGAAACCAGCTGTTTGCAGGTGTTACACACACACACACACACACACACACACACACACACACACACACACACACACACACACACACACACACACACACACACACACACACACACACACACACACACACACACACACACACACACACACACAAGAGTTTATACACACAGGGCACTATAGCTGTCAAGGCCTCAGTGGCCTCTCTGAGGTTTAATGAGCAGTTTTAGGGTGGATATCAAGCTCCCTCTAGTGGACAGTTTCTACATTCTTCATGGCTTCACTAAAGAAAAGAGGACTTCAAAGTGTTTTACTGGACGAGGTCCTACCTTTATGTAATTTACGTGACTTTCTCAAGGAAAGTCGAAGAAAAGTTTAGGCAGGAGGGCTTTCTATCACAGCACAATCTATTATTATCTGTTGCTGTGTGCCTCTGCATCGTGAGCCGCCTGTAGACTGTTTCCTGAGATGTAACAGATGTAGGTTGTGATTGACGACATGCCGCGTACTCCAAAGGGTGGAAGCGAATATGGTGACTGACTCAGCACGATCCATTATAGATGGATATGATAGGCTGTTAATGAGCCCGAGCGTATTCATTATGTGCTTTCATGGTGGTTTGCATTTATTGCATTTAAGTGAAACTATGAATATTCTGAACAATTCTCTTATTGCTATTGATGAAGTGTCTATTGTTGATACATATTGCTATTTGTTTTATTGCCCAGGCCTTGTCTTGTGTTTATCTGGCAATAGTATGAGAAATAATCATTTATTTAACTCGCACTACTGATTGACTCCTGAAGAAAAAATAACTTCTCAGAAACAGGCCTGACTTAACATTTTCACAACAACCCACTAAAAATCTGCCTGTTTTAATAGCTGTGACGAACAACTGGGAGGGGAACATTGGGGTCATGTCCTCGCTATTGTATTGTGAGTTTTAGCAACCTCAGGATGGGATTATATTTCCAAATTACACATTGTGTGGCATGATTGTCTTTTGGGAGGATTCTTGACTTCAGCATTTCTAAAAGCAAGGCTACTGAAGCTGCAGTATCACTAACTCCATACTTAACCGCAGTTCCTGCACTGGCTGATCATCCAGGTTGATGAGATTTCCCATTTGTATGTGAACTGTAAAAGGTGACTAAATTCGGCACTATATCCTCACTCAAGTGTGGGGAAAAAAACATTCTAATGGCCACAAGCTACTGAAGCATGATAACTAAAATGAGTGTATTGAATGTATATGCATCAGATGAATTGAAAAAAAAACAATATTTCTTTCCGTGGAATAACTTGTTAGGGCCCAGATTTGAATTCCTATGTAAGAGAGGTGAAGACTGAATGAGAAATCAAATGTGACTTCCATGGTGGCGCCACTGTCACTGGGTTGCTGTTTGTTGGACTGTGCTGCCATCTAGTGGTCTTAAGAGGACTGACAGCATTTTTTCTTCTTTATCAGCACTGTTTCCGACATTAACATGTCAATCCAGGAAGATGAATTAAGATAATCTGTTCTATGAATTTGTTTTCATCTAGGATAGTATCTACCGTATCCATAAATAAATGTGTAATTAATTTATTGTATTTTAATATATTGAAATGAATTATGTCAAGCTGTGTTTGGTTTGATGAGATGTATACTCAACCTCTTCATGGTGAAACTGGACTGTTACATAATCACTGAAGATGGTATGTATAGTATATGACTTAATATGATCTGAGAAGTCCATATGCATCAGCAAAGTGCATCTGAAGTCACAACAAGCCTCCCTAAGTAAAATAAATAAATGTTGCTTTCACACAGATTTAAGAGCTTTAACTAGACAGCCACAACTAGTCGTCACCCGATATGGGTTTTTTAATGGCGGATGCTGATATTTAGAGAGCAGGGCTGCCGATAATATAGTTAAATTCTGATATTAAAACAAAGAAAAGTCATGTATTATTCTTTTCTACTCTACAGGAAATTCTGACCATATTTACTGCAACGCATTACCGAGTTATAGCACAGGGCTCAAAACCAACTTTTTCACCACCTTCCCAAAAAGGGGCTAATATCGTTCCACAGCAGGCACACGGACAAGGCTGCCTGCAGACGTGTCTGAAGACATTTTTTTGTAATTAATAGACAATTTAAGATTTGATCACAATTATTTTGATCAAGATAATTGTGACGTGAAATTACTGCCAGTAGGCAGGTGGGTTTTTTGGGGTTTTTTTTAAAGTATATTTTGGGGGTTTTTATTGCCTTTATTATAGTGAGAGCTGAAGACAGACAGGAAAGAGGGGCAGAGAGTGGGGATGACACGCAGCAAAGGGATGCAGGTCGGATTCGAACCCTGGGGCGCTGCAGCAAGGACTCAGCCTCGGTACATGGGTCGCCAGCTCTAACTATATATATATACACTATATACTAACTATATACTTCTATAACAGGTGAAAACTCTCTGCCACTCACTGCAACCATACTTATGCTGTTTGATGCAAAAGTTGATTGTAGCAAAACTACCACGCATCAAGAACTGATCATGTATTATCCTGGGGAAATTCCTTATGTATTAAAGCAACAGCACTCACTTCAACAATGTCACGGCAAATTATTGGAAATGAATGTGAATTGTTTCAGACTAGCATTATGCATCGCAATGGGGGTTTAAACTAACGGAAATCTGAAAATGTATGTTCTAGAAGGATACAGCAAAGTCCATTGGCACACAGGAAGGCATTCTGGTGTAAAGAAGAACCACCAGGTTGTCAGTATGAGCAGTGGCAGCTTACGTGGCTAAACAGAAAATTCTACCAGCAGGAACTCAAAAAGTTCAGCAGTAGAGTATCCGAATACAAAGACACTGTTTGATTGACAGGTGGTAGCTCTGAAACATTACACTGACATCAGGTAGGTAGGTCCTGATGGAGACAAAATATACATTATTAAAAGAAGTCTAAAAGCAGGATCATAAAACAGAGGACTGCACTGACTGATGATGCTGTAGCTCAAGAAACCATGAGGCCATGACCATCAAGCAGTGGTGTAACGATACACTCACGGTTTCAATTCTGGGTCCATGATATGATTTTCTTACAATTCTTTTTACCAAATGAGATTGAAGACAAATGAAAAATGTCTCTCTCTAGTCTCTTCTCTCTTTTAAAATTATAATAAACTGCTCTTTTTCCACATAGTGAATGTCAGTGTTTAACACATGTACAGCTCTTTAGCCAATTGGAAAACCACGTTATTATGTTCTTAAATGGGGCTAGAATAAGAAATGGATAAGGGTTGTAGCAATTACAATAAGTGGCCCTTTGTTGAACGGTCTACCTATTGTAACCCGATGACAACCTCTCCAGCATTTCCACCACCAGCTGAACCTGCCATTAAGTGCATCCTAGTTGGGCATGTCTTCAAACATGTCCGAATAAACAGTTATTTTGTAACAAACATCAAACTAAAGCTATTCAAAATAGTGACCCCGTTCACTTCCTAGCTGACACTTCCATCATGATGCAGAAAACATAAATGTAACTCAAGTGTAGCAAGATGCCAGACTGTCGGTATCAACACATCTATTTATTTATTCTAACAATGCAACAGCACAACATCCAAGTCACTAAGCCTCTGATCATCAAATTCTTGTCAGGCACAACTACTGAAAATGATTTGAGAATAACAATTCACACCTCCTTCACTATTTTTTAATTAGCTGTTAGAAATTGGAGAGCAGTTGGTTAAATTTGTAAGTTTTGGCTTTATGGCTTTTATTATGAAATGCCGCTAATTCTTCAAGGGGTAAGGTAAACAAGATAAAGGATCACATTATAAAGGGTGTGTGATGATGGACAACTAGCAAACCACAAAAGGATGTTCAGTACCTTCAGTCGCTTTAATCTGTGTCAGTACTTTTGGATGCTGTTGGGCTAATCAATTAGAACTGGGTTGATTTGATTCCTTTAACTTTGACTCATACAAAAACATCTGGATGGTTTGTTCACTCTAATGTAGAACAGTGAGTGAGCTGCTCAATTGTGCGTGTGACATTAACTAGTTCATTGTTAGCCAGCCAGGCCAAGACTTCCTCTGCAGTCCAATTAGAAACTTGATTTGCGAAAATAATGAGAAAGACACGTTTAGCTCCATAAACCTGCAACCAAAGCCCGCTCAAACGTGATCAATACTCAGTACTACTACAAAGAGAAACCAAAACACTTCCAATGGCAACATTTTGGTCTATGCCTACAGATTCTGCATTCATCTGTTTATAGAGACTAAAAGTTACTATGGATGACTCAAGATCACTAAAGAATGGATCAACACTGACTATAAAGTTTGTTTAATGTTGTATTTCTATCCTTTATAAATTGAAATTGTCCAATACATACATTTTTACTCATCAATACAGTGCAGATATAAAACTAATAAAAAGTCACTTCATGACAGCTTCTGATAGACAACCACAACACTGACGCAAGCGCAAATGAGATATGGTGCATTATCCAACCAAAGAAACTCACCATTACCTGAGTAAAATTACAGATTTCCCTGGGTTTGTACATTTTTGGAAATGTTTGGGATAATATAAGTAAAAAATTCAACAAAATATATAACATAGATTAAGTGTATAGACATTTTAATGCAGAAATATAAGACATTTTTGTTTAGTAAATATTACCATTCAATAGTAATTTATGTCTTTCCCATTCACCAAGCTTGGTGAATAGAGTAAAGGTGGGTAATAATGTAATATTGCAGGAGAGAGACTATATTTCAAGGTATCACTCCATTGCTTTTTATTCCTTGTTTATTATATATACCCCTTTCCAGGGGTCATCTGGTTTATTTTTCTTTCTATATGTTTCTCTGTAGCTACAATGCTGCAGTAGCTTATATTTTCATGAAGAAAGCATATAGTCTCTAACTATGATGGAAATATGTAGCTTTGTATTTTTGCTTAGAAGTCAGGTTATGAGAGGGGTGGAGACAGCAGAGGAACTGACTCTGCTATTACTTCTGTATTAATAAGGGTCCAACTGCCTCATACACACTCTTTCACACACACGCCCACATAGCACCATACGTCACATTACAGAAGTGTGGCTGAATGAGGACACAAACAGCTGCATATAGCTCTGCTTGCTTGAAATTCTGTTTTTTTTAAATAAGAATCAACAAAAGTATCAACAAAGTCACAAAATATTCATATTCAATATTAATTTGTTTTCCTAAAATACTTCTTGTAACATATAGGGGTGTCACGAGAACCAAGTATTGGTTTAGGACTCTGTATCAGCCGATACTCAATAGGCTATTAAACAGAGATCAGGTGGCAAGAAAACGTGACTGGGACATTTTTACCGTGGTACCGAATTGATAGAGAATAATTTCACTGGTATTAACGACTACTACATTTGTGTTATTGTGACATCCTGAGTAACATAACATAATTTCTAGGAGAGTATAAATGCTGGGTATCTTCCCAAGCTGAACCCAGGAAATATTAACTAACTAACTTCCTGGTCTGATTTCAAGGAATGTGAAACTCTTCTCTGGCTATTTCTTAGCCACCTCTTTCTTTAAATCTTTTTCTAACAGTGGTGTGAACTTGAACATCAGCTGTATATTAGTCCACACCAATAAAAGACCATACCATTGCAGCATGAACTGACATTGGCTTTTATCACAAGTCAGATAGAATTTGATTAAAAACATTTCTGGGTTCTAGTCCAGAAATATGGTTGAAATAAAAAGATCAGCAGGGCTTACATAATAAGGATTGCCCGATTTCCCGGGGCAAGTGAAAGCCATGTTGGCTCACTTGCCTGATTGGGTAAGCAAGCATTTCAGTTATTGTGAAAATAGTTTAGTTGGGTAGCATTAGAGGATGTGCGCCAAACTCGTACTATGTATTGTACAGTTTGCGACAAGTTTGAGAGCAAGGCAGGGTAGTTTTTCAAAGGCACATCAAGTTTTGTGAAAAACTTTTGTCTTTGTTGTTATCTGATAATGCTGCTAATAAACACCACAATTTGTAAGTAAAAATTCACTTTGGACAAGTACATTTCTGACCCAGTTGCCTGATCAGGCAAGTGAAAAAAACATTGAACTTGAACCCTGATCAGAAATCACTGTTCACTGCAGTGCATTCACTGCATGGTGTTGTGACTAAAGACTGAAAGTATACAATAGTATGAAATGTGCAAGATGCAGCACTTACTCATGTTGGCTCAATCCAAATCCATATTTATGACTCTATTTCCATTTCAAATGTGCACATATCTCATCCACAAACTTCATGAAGTTCAGTCCAGAGGGTACAAAGTATGACTAGTATTTCAGCGTCTTCCTTCTTTAGTTTCTTTACTGAATTGAGCCTGAGAAAGATTGAGTTCCACACAGCAGTGGAAGATGTGTGGAGCTCCTGCCATTATCATAACAACCTCATTCAGGTTAAATGAAGTTAAAATTCTCCATTGGATGACACAGACGGCCATAAAGTCCAGTAATGTCTGTCATTCTATTACGTGCAAAGGCATGTTGTTTTTCTCTCTCTCTAGGTTAAAGGGTCAAACAATGTCCATGATTGTCCATGATCTTCATAGGGAAGAGGCCTGTTTTTGCTCAGTGGGACTTGGTGTCATCCTATCATGCTGCTGATGTTGCAGCTGTTCTGTCACCTCACGACCTGCATCGCCTGTCTTCCTCTGTGTCTTCTTATTCTTGTCATCCTCCAATATGGCGTGAGTAAAAATGGTAAATCAGAGATGCTTTGATCATTTCACATAATCCATAATCTTCCGAATGGACGAGAAATCCTTTCCTTGGAATGAAAGAGTGCTGCAGTGAGAGACACTTTGTTGAGAAAAGTGATCCACGCACACCTGTTGGCTGGCCAAGACAACCCCATTAAAGTTTGACTTTTGCTAAAAAATAAAAAAACAGAGGTGTCAGAAGAAGAGAGGAAGAGGTTGGTGGAGCGAACAGAGATAGAGAGGTGAAGGATGGAGAGTTGAGGACTCGAGCATCCTGCTGTCTCTCAGCCAGGAGGATGAATGGAAAGACTGCCTCTCTGCCTCCTTTTATATTCTCTCTTCCCCTGCTGCCTCGCTTTGGCTTTTACCCTGGCTTGTGAGTGAGTGCGGTGTGTGTGTGTGTGTGTGTGTGTGTGTGTGTGTGTGTGTGTGTGTGTGTGGAGAGCCCTCTTTCAGAGCAGCAGGAATATATTATAACCCAAACAAAAGGAGCCGGCTTATTGTTTATGAATTACTAGCCTTCCAAAGGCAACAAAAGGCCCCTATTTTCATAGAAAACTCCATTTTCATTTCAGCTCCATTTGATTACCAGAGCAAAGACAATAAAAAAGGCCTCTCCGGTCGCAACGTCCCAAAGGGATTCATTCCTCCTTCACTCGCTCATTCAGCGCCACTGAAAAGGTTTCTTTATTGCTTTCTTTTCAGGACCCACGTCAAATGGGCTTTTAGGAGTAAACCAATGACAAAAAATTATTGCTTGGCTATTTTGTACAATAACAGGGCCGGGGAAAGAGAGGAGTCCTGTGTTGTCTTTGTCATCTTTCTTTCCCTTTTCTTTTTCTCCTTTCTGCTATTGGAGAGGAAAATTGCAGAGGCTGGAAATTAATGGCAAGGCTTTGAAGGGAAAGAGAGAGAGAAAGAAAAGGGAGACACAATGCAACAATACAAGTCAAATCTAAATTATCACTACCTATTGAATACAGTGAAGAGACAGAGGGGTACTGTACAGCTCCTGTGTGTGTGTTTGTGTTTCTGTGTGTGTGTGTGTGTGTGTGTGTGTGTGTGTGTGTGTGTGTGTGTGTGTGTGTGTACCTTTTACAAAACAGAGACACCTGTTGGTCCATGGTCAAAAACAATACAACCCCAGTGACTCGCTGTCATTTCATCTACAATGGGGTTGGTGTGTGTGTGTGTGTGTGTGTCCCATTCACTATTTTGCAGACCTCTAGGTGGGTGTGGAGATGCTGGCAGAAATAATGATCGGTTCACTACACAGTTCAGATCTTCACGTAAGTCACCCTATAGATGTCATACAGTCATTAAGTTTCATTGTTAAAACTGACTTACTGACCTGCAGTTGTATGCCTCCATCAACCAGTTGCACTTGACATCCATGTTTGTCCAGACTCATCTCATCTTATATATCATATATATAATATAATATTCACAATACGATTTTCTCACAATTTTTTTTAATAAAATGGGATTTAATACTAATTATTAACTTAGACAAAAATGATATTTTTTCAATTTCATATGTTCTTGATCAAATTATAGATTACCTATGTTATATAGATATTTTTATAAAAACTGCAAAACAAGCCATATTTCCTTTTATGAAGTGAAACTTAACTCCTACTGTTTTTTAGATGGATGAACTCACTCACTCACTCACTCACTCACTCACTCACTCTGGTGTGCTCCGGCACATTGTCTGCAGCCATGTGATTCCGATAGTGACATTCAGAATGAGGCAGGAAGTGAAAGACAAGTGAAAGCACTGTGCTAGTTATTGTTTACTCATTGTGTCAACATTCTTAAAACTATGGCTAAAAACCTATTTTGAGGTCACATTGACCTTTGACTCAGAATTGTCTAGTCTAATCTAACACACACACACACACACACACACACACACACACACACACACACACACACACTACACATTCACCTGTGGACGAACAGTGGCACAAACACACACACACACACACTCACTTTTTATCACACACTCTGGATTTATGAAAAGAAGAAATAAGACAATTTCACTGTTACAAATGAAAAGCTGAATTACTAAGCAATAAAACACACCATCACTCAATTCAGTATACTATCAGGTTTTAGTGATACAATAGTTACACCTGAATCTCAGTATCAAAATAAGAAAAAGCACATGTTGATGCAAAGAAGCAGAGAACGAGGAACACTGGCTGGCTGCAGTGCAAATACACTGATAGAAGTGAATGACAGCGTTTGATATGAAGCTGTATAATTCACATTATTAAATGCTGTGGGTGGCCCACTAGTTTGTTTACAACACTGTCCACATTTCTTTTCCTTTTGACCACAGCCCACGCAGAATCACACTGACCGCACCACGAACCATAAAGAATCAACCCGAGAACTCAACTGATCCTTTTCATTATCCAGATAATGTATCCAGATCATGGATGTATTGAGGGGGAACTGGATACAACATTGAAAGCAGAGCTCCGTTTATTCCTATGAAAGCTGCTCAGTGCTGCATGAAATCCAAAAAGTTCAATTTCAGGGTATAGAATTACCCACACAGAGACCCACAGAGCAAGCGCACCAGAGACTCCCACCAGCCCCGCTAATTTCTGGTTTAGCCCTCAGCTAAGTACAATGGGGACAAAATGATTTAATTGTTTGGCTCTTCTAGAGTACACATTACATAGTCTTGCTTTAAACACTGGCAATAACTCGTGCTGACTGACTGATTGGCTAACTGCTGCTAAGGAGGTTTATAATCAAGCTCCAAACAGGCATGACCGGATTTTTGCAAAAGTGGTTAAATATTGTAATATAATTAGTATATTATAATAATATTTTGCAAAAAAACACCTGTGTTTGGGATATAATCACTTATGTTGAGTGAGTACTGAATGGATTGTTTGATCAGTTTGAACGGATGTTTTTATAGGGCTTTGTCGCTTTTGAGTTATTTGTGTTTCATTTTAGAAACACTGTTCAATGGTTGGATGAAAACATTCTTTAAAAGAAGAAAAGATTAACAGCACACAGTGACTGTAGAAGATGCTCTTTCATCTTTTGCTTTGCCTCCTGTTTTTGTCCTCCTGGATGAATATTTGGCTCGAGACAAAAGGTGAACTAATCAATTATTCCTCTTGCAGGGCCCTGGTGCTGTTGTGAAAAGCGTTGACATTTGAGCTTTCCAGACGACATCTGCAAATTTATATGCCTGGCATTGTGTGAGTCAGCCAGCCCCGTATCAAAGGCTGTAAAAGGCCTTGTCAATTTAGTAAGGACAACTCTACAAAGACTCCTTTCTCCTCTGTTGTTATGGGAATAATGCTTTTCACTGGTGTCCTGCCAAAACCTGTCGGCAATTTGGCCATGTCACGTTATTGAGTGCATTGATAACAGACATCGAACATGGAAACCGTCAAACTGTCAGTTGTGCATTGTGAAAAAAACTTGCAAAATGTAACAATTTTTTAAAGAGGCTTTACAGTGAATACACCTACATTGTAAAACTTGATATCTATTTATTTCTGTGGTTGTGGGCTTCATCAAGGCCTTAAACAACTATCTGCTCATTGAAGGGGGCACATTTGCCACCTTTTATGATCAGTATTGATGGTAAATGTAGTCAAATGAAGCTATACATTCCTCAGTGCATGCTTTATTGATTGAGAAAGTAGCGTTCTCCAGCTGCAAAATATGTTGTTCCTTGTTGTAGAATAATGAAGAGGAGTACAGTACAGTCACATAGTTGGTGTCAAGGAAGAACTACAGGATATTTCAGCCTGGATTTCTAGTCTCCACCTCTGGGTAGGCAGGGGGCATCCCTGAAGCCACTCAAGAACAAACTTGGCCTTTCTCACATCCTGATGCACATAAGAGCCCTGAAGCTCCGCTGCTAAAGGTCCAGAAATAAAATCCCACAGGAGGAAGTAGCCTGTTTGAGCTGCTTTGAGTTTCAGCTTGAGAATATGTTTGTAACTAAGTGCAGAAGCAACTGTTGACTTCTTTTAATTTCATCACAATTTGCATTTCATCATTTCATAGTATGTCAAAACCTGTAAATTAAGTAAAATTAAGACAATTAAAATAGTCTGAATAATCCTGAATAATCAATAATGATTCTGAGGTCATTTTTCAGGACAGGTTTTTCCTTCCCTCTAGACTTAAGTGCAGAACCCAAGTCAAATGATGTAAAATCAATGTGGACAACATCAAAACTAACTAAATGACTTATCCCACGTCTAATAGTAGTAATTGGTCCTCAGTGGACTTCTGTAGCAAGTTTAGTCTTTAGGTTTTTTGGGTGTTCTTTGATTATCTGCCCTAGCTTTTCCAACTTCGTGGTAATAGGCATAATAATGATCCAAAATGGTGTGAAATTGCATATTTTGAATTGAAAAATGTAAACAAAAAAAACAAACTTCAAACTTTAAGATACTCTGACGTGTGTCAATACGGGCTGGTGTCACATGCCTAACAGCATGCACAACAACACTGCTGCTGAAAAAACTTCTAAGGGAAAACACTGCAGTGTGTAGCATTTAGTGGTGTACTTGCAGATTGCAACTCCCTCGCTTCACCAGCTTCACCTTCCAAGGAGAAACCACAGTGGTCCTGACACGCGTGAAAAACAGGAATTATTACTATTAAAAGAATAGCTCCACACTTGGTTTTAGAAGTTGGCTAAACATACAATGGTCGCCACCGCCACCTCCATTAACAACTGCAGCCGTACCGCTATTGTGAGCATGCGTGGCTATTTGTCACTATCTTTGTGTTTAAAGTTAGTGGTGAGACCAGTGTGTGGTGTATGCACAGTCTTGCCTACGAACTTCCTTGTCACTGATGACATGTTTTCCTCGAGGCTTAGCTAAACTGAATGGGAACTGTGGCAGTTCAGGGGCCAGACTGGAGCCAGACTGGGACCAGTTAAATGAACTCTGCAACTGAGCATTTTAGCAGTGGAGTGGTTCAGAGATCAACTCAGACAAGTTATCTGAATAAATGGCGTAATGTAAAACATCATTTTACCAACAAAGTTAAGAATTTGTGATTTGGAGTCCATTGTGGGTGTTATATAACAAACCACATAACATTCAATTAGTAAACTCTTAAACTTTGATCCAGGTACAGGAAAACTACAAACTCAAACTTTATGGCCCCACATCATTGCATGTATCAGGTACATGACTTACACACCCTCACCTATAAGACTGGCATATAAGAGAGTAAAGCCTGCAGGACACTAGAGTTAAAAGGCTCTTACTCTTAAAACAGCACAGCTTCAAACCAAAACAAGGATGAGTTGCAACCCAGAAAACCAAAAGAAGAAAAGCAAGCAGCCAGCAGACCTTCTGCACAGGCCACAATCACTAACACACAAACAGTGTAAGACCCATAAGAAACTGCTAATGCTCCACAGCCTCGGCGGGCTCTGTCTCATGTCATTTAAGAACAGGAAAACCCTAAACAACAACAACAACAACAACAACAAAAACACAGCAATAAGTTGTGACAATAATAACAGACACGCCACTGCGGGACATTTTAACCAGCAAGAAGACAAACATACAGAGACATACATTATCTGACTCACATTTGCAGTCGAAGTCCATTCACTTTTCTTTCATGAAGTGTCCACTTATGTCCAGCTGCACTTTGACAGTCACTTTGTTTGTTTATTTGTTTGTTTGTTTGTTTGTTTGTTGACGGAGGTCTTCATGTCCCGCGCTGCTAGCTCAAAAGCTCGTTAGCTGATATCATTAGCAACACTTGGAAACTCAGCTAACTAACGTTACTGCTACTGGACAACTACCTGTTGTTTCATTTACTATAACTCTAATGGTTGTTGTTTTTAATTATTCTAAATGTTAAAGGCTGTTGTCAGAGTATGACAGGCTTCACTGCACTTTCTTTTCGCAGTGGCTGTTTGTTTGATACTAAACTATGTTTTAATCAAGGGATACCAACTTTCACCTGGCGCCCCTTCGGCAGGCTTCATTAAGGGTGCAATATTCTTTTTGACCACACACACTGGCTGACCTTTACCCCGCGTTACAACCCAGAGGGGCGCTGTTTCACCCATTTTTTTGGGAATGGCTTCAAATATCAGTTTAAACCATATCCCAAATGGCTCTTCATTTAGTTCCATTTCTGTCAAATTTAGCAATGTTTTTACCAATGATTAGCATGTGTGCTCATATTATTACTTTTGACTTTAACTATATTCATTTACTTAAAAAAAGTAAAGAAGAATCATTAGTTTGAACCTTGTTGTGGTCGAAACCGTTCTTTTTAATAATAAAAAGTGCTTTGTTCAACTACTACCTTTCATACATGTCACTAACTGTTGGTATAACTAGAGATAAATAGGTCTGCTAGAGACATGAGATTCAACTGTTTGATTCAACATTTTATTCACAGACAGACGGGTGAAATAAATAGAGGGGGGATGATTCTTACTACTGTAATCACCTTCATCACCTTAACATTGGAACACACATTACATTTACATCAGTCACTTTCAGTTAAATACATAAGTTAGAGTCAATAATTGACATACTGTTTTACATGGCTTACATTAGTGTGGTTTCATTTCAGTAATATTTCACTTGTGGCTGAAGTTTTTATGCTTAATAACTTTAGCATAAAGGAAATATACTTCTCCCCAAGGCACGTCTTCTGACGCTCATGAGAAATATGCTGCTTTTCTGTACAAATCAGCTTCAGTGTGATCAACCAGGTCAAGTAAAAATAAGTGTTACAAATCAAAACCAGTTGTTTAGAGTAAAAACACAATCACAAATATAAAAATAAGAAAACATTCTACAGTAAGTTGCATATTGACATTATAAAAATCATAATAAAACCCATCAACATTTTCCACTGTTGTATTGCTTGGACTTTGGTCTTGAAGCAGTAAGAGCAGCGAGCTGACTCAGTATATTTTGTTTGGCTCCTAAAAGACGGAAGTTAAATAAAGATCAGTGATGGTATCTGTCAGTCAGTTTAAAACTGGACTCTGGCCTCTCATTTCCTCTGCAAACCTCGCAGCTGCTAGAAGACGGGTGTGAATATTGTATTAAAATTTGAATATAAACTCAAAAAGCTATTTAGTGTCATTATTATTATGATAATGTTTAAGTCATTGCTGATTTATTAAGTGGGCTGCATTTAAGATTTTCCTTCATTCTGGGCTTTTACATTAGGAGTTTCTATTACTTTTATACTACATTATGCATATATCATCCTATGTATGGCAACAAGACATGATGACATTAATTTAAAGGTGCAGTAAGCAGTTATCTCCTGATTGGATAAAGAGGGAACAGGACACTAGAAAATGTATTCTCTGTTTACTGCAGAAAGGAGGGACTGGGTGACCCATGTTACTGACTGAACTCTCTACATCAGTGATGGCTGTTAGAATGTAGAGCTTTTTTTAACAAAACAAATATTGCTTACAGCTCCTTTAATGTTTTTGATTGTATCTCACCTCATACAGTCATTGTAGGTGAGCCCTGGTAGCTCGCCTGGTGGAGCTAGCACCCCATGTACCAAGGCTGAGTACATGCTGCAGCAGCCATGGGTTCAATTCCAAGCAATTCAGCTGTAACTAGCAATAACAGCCTAATTTTTAAATAAATAATTGTTTGTCCTTCTGACAATCTTTTATCTATGTCAAGCTGAAGCAAAAGTGGTGACAGTAGGTCCACAAGTTTAAAAAGAGTTAAACATATATAAACTCTGAAACTTCAAAGAACCTATTTGTAAATGACAAAGAAAAAGGTGGTTTGTGGGCAGTGTGAATTTCAAAACAAACTGCACAGCAGCTCTTACAGCGCTGCCAGACATTTTGTTCTGAAATAATTGATTTAGCAGCAATACTGTGTTTGTTATCGACACATATTTTACTGTTACAGCTGTAGCTTTGGGCAGACATGTATAAGGTTTAAAAAGCTTATTGGCCTCTCGCTCTCCCTGCTTCATATACACATTTACAGTGCATCACGTTTGACTACATCATTCTAAATCAAGTTTCCTACACATTTAAACATAGCTTGGAATGTCAATCTGCAAGAATATGAAATTATAAATAAAAGTTAATGTGGAGCTGAAACCTTCGACTCCCTGATGGTCATATTAATTCCTGAGGAAAATCTCCCTCTAGCGTCCCTTTAACTGATTTCCTAGTAACTACACATTTTTACACATTTGTTTGTGTTGTTTTTGATCTCACATACTATCATTTACCCTTCAATTCATTAAATTAGATTGTTCTCAAAAGTAAATGTATCTTTAGCTTTAGCATCCAAACAATTACTTGTATATAGACATGGAAGAACAGTCCAAACAGTACCAACAAATAAATCAACTAGTTTCTCATATTTTCTCCATGTCTCTGGTCCACCTCACTTGTAGTTTATTCATCTGGGTTTAAAGCTTAATAAAATACAAAAAATATTCAAAAAATCTAAATCATCACTGGCCAGAAATCTACATATCCATATATCAAATAATGTAGTGGATCAAGAAAATAATATGGTGGTCTGTCACAAAATGATAATCTGCAACTGACTTTCATTTCATCCTGTAAAACACGAGGTCACTAACAAGTGCTGGTAAATTTAAGTTTAAAATGTAACTGAGTGTCCCACACTTTGTATTTTATTATAACAAATAAACCAACTTTATAGTTTGTTGGACTGTCACTAATATTTATCATAAAATAGAGTTTTAAAGGTGACTTTTATAACAATATGATTTGATGACAAAATTTGCTGCTAATGAAAAAGTTTTCAAGTTTCAACGAGGACTTTCACATACAGCTCTGATATCGCTGACATATATTAACCCTATGTAGCGTTCTTATTCATGCATCAAGCCAGTCAATAAAATACTGTCCTTGCAATGGTGAAAGTTTATGCAAATAAGCATAAGCAGGAATGGAAGATAAATACACAAGTAAATGAAAAACAACGATTGGTTTGACAGTGCTCCAAAGAAGGCAAAAAAAGTAAAGGAGCACAGATGTCGTCATGCCTACCAGCTAATTTGGCTTCACAGCTTTACGGTCAGTTGGGATGGCTTTGCTGATGGCTGGCAGGCATTTTCTCTTGGTCCACAGATTGGTACGCAGGTCACTGAGAAGGTCGAAGCAAGTGAAAACGGTGAAGACATGATGGGGTGTTGGTGGCCTCCGTTCACACAGGTTGAACAACAGGTTCAAAAGTCATTTGGTCATTCAAGAGAAGAGACATTGGTCTCCTCCACATATTGATCTCAGAGGTTAGTCTCATCCCAGGTTGGGTCGTTCATGTTCTTCAGAACTCTCCTGACGATCCTCTCCAGCTCTTTCCTCGCTCGCTGCTCCTCCTCCAGCGTCCTCTTAATCCTCTTGTTGTCCTGGAGGAGTGAGACAAAGGAAGGTGGGAAAGAGAGGAGAGAAAAATGAAGGGGTGAGAGAGAGGGAGAGAAAGAAACAAATGCTAGTTATATTTAACAGGTGTTTTGCTAACCTGCTTGTACTGTGTCTGTTAAAAGTGTTTTTTGTTGTAAATGTGGCAACAAGCATTGTCATCATTGACTTGAATATGATATTTTTTGCATTTCTAGTCTCACTCCCCCCCATTTCCCCTCAGATTGGGTCAGTAAAGCTCAATATAGCCGATACCAATCAGATAAAGAAATCCTCGGCCCGACACCACTCACTGAGATCAGATCTATAAAGTGGGACATCTGGGCAGGAAATTGATTATATCGGGATGTCTGGGTCAGTAATCAATTTCAAAAACTGCAAACTCACCTGCTTGAGTTCCTGGACCTCATCTTTGAGACTGTACACAGTGTCCACCAGACTCCTGCAGGAACAGAACAGCTCTGCTTTATACACTAGCTGCAGCCTGATACAGACAGTAAATCATTTCACATATTCACTGTAACTCCATATATATTCACTTTTATATAGTATTTTTTTAATTTTGTTTAGTGCATATAATATCCACTGCTTGTTTTCTATGTTCAACTTTTACACGTGGCACCTCCCGCTTACATGCTGTGACTGCCTACAAGTCATCATTTGATATTTTGTAAGTTTCTACCTACTGTGTGCTTGTGTTGAATGAATGGTTTTGTTGTGTGTTCAGTTTCCACCATTTTCTATATTTGTATTAGTAGCTGCATCCTTTTATTCTCTGGTGTAGCAATTCTTCATCTCCTCAGGGACCACTTTTAAAGCCTAACCTATAAACATTAGTACACAAGTACTACATACACAAAAACACACCTTCATCTCTCCTCTCTCACCTCTCCTCCACTACAGTTTGTCCATTGCTCCTGGTTTCCTCCACTATGATCTTTTCCTCCTCTGGGAACAGCATGTGTACATCCTTCCTGCTGGAGCCTGATTGAACAGTGACAGCAGTATAACTTATTACCCCGGCACAATGCACATACACATACACATGTACACTGACATACAGTTTAACTGGTAAACACAGAACACAGAAAGAGGAAGACACTAATGGGGTACCTTACAAACTACAAGTGAGAAACAACAAGATGTCAGTTTAACAATTTGCTGATGTAAAATGTCACATTCGCCCTGGCAAGTTAATGTGACTTACACTTTGGACCAAGAAACTGTAGCTAAAAGAGGAGGACTGTTCTTATGAACTGAGGAAGAAAAGCATGTCACAATAACATGACACAGCAGAACAGGTAATATGTCTTAATGATGTATAAGTATATTTATTTCCTAGGAGGGTAATAGAAGAGGGGTTTTTAGCCATGCAGTATGTACAGCCTGTACATCGCTCTCTATTTTTCCTGCATGGCTCATACATATACAATACATACAAAGACAAATACTAAGTATGCAAAATATATAGTGGATACACACACACACACACACACACACACACACACACACATACACACAGCAGGTGAAAGGCTGGGACTTTAGTTGTAAGCTAGCTGGTTGACATGGCTGGCATGTCAGTGGGTTGTGACACCGATATCTTACGAGAAAATGAGGCAGTCCTGTAACTAGTGGCAGTCCAGATACTGTCATAATCCGAGTCCTCTGACTGGTCAGAACAAGGCAGGTTGCCGGGGAAACCGGCGACGGTCAGGCTGGTGTCAGCGAGCACATGGTTATGCATGAGGTCAGTCCCTTGCCAGGCTGTACCGGGAAGTGACCAGCAATAGAGGGGGTTTGAACAAACCAAATTGAATGTTGGGGGGATGAGGGGAGGAGTACAAACCATATTGGATAAAGGATGACGGTTTGGGGCAAACCATATTTTAATTGTGGATGTTTAAAAAAAAAATAAAATAAAAAAAATGTAAAAAGGAAAATGTTTTTGTTGGATAAATCATGTTAAATTTAAGGAAACAAGAGTAAGACACAGAATAAAAGCAAGGATGACGGTGATGAAACCAACCAAAAGCATTTGGATGGAAGTAGTTAATGAAAAAAACAATGTGTGGAGGAAGAGGAAAGCAGAGGAATGCAGGGAAGACATAAAAAGAGAGGAGAGAGAAAAATATTGTTAGACAGCAGAGAACAAACAGTGGTTAGCAATAAGGCTTCTAGCAGTGTGTGAGCATGCTGATGTGTGTGTGTGTGTGTGTGTGTGTGTGTACTCACTGGAGTTGAGAGTCTGTCGTGTCTTGGCGCTGGTACAGTAGGCCTCAATCACTTTCAGTATCTGAGCGTCCTCCTCTAGAGCTGCTGTACCTGAAGGACAGGGCAGAAGGACTGGTGAGATGGTGGAGGAAGATGGAGAGAAGAAAGTGTTCAAGTCTTCCTAAATTATGCAAACAGAGGACTTTTTTTAGCTACACAGTCTCTGTCAGGCATACTGAAGAATTACAGTTCTTTGCAACGTTGGAAAACAGCCATCTGCAGCTGTAACTACGATTCAGCAGTAAGGAATAAACAATACAAATGGAACATGACTTGAGATCAACTCCAAATATTATCCTTAAATCCTTTGTTGTGTATTTAGTTTGTTAGCAAATATTTGGGTTTTTTAATTGTTAAAATGAATGAAAATCAAGTTAAGTTACTTATGACCAATCATGTTAAATAAATCAAAGACAGATCATTTGTGACTGTCTTATTTTTGCTTGTAACATTTCAGCTGTAATTGCAGCTATTTGTTGCAGTTTCTGGTACTTGATAGCAGACAGATTAATAGGTGTATTATTTGAAATGAAGGAACTGACATCATAACTTGACATTCACCAATTATGTTCTAAATCATTTTAAAGTAAGGAAAATCTGTATAGAGGCAATAGAGACACCTGTGCATCATGTTGCATATATGGAAAAAAAAAACTTCTACGAGTAAGAGTGTGAGAGTGGTGTATTTAATTTAGTTGCACTTGCTTTTTCTGACAGTGAAGTCCTCTTCTGAAGGTTTCCTCTCTGGCTTCCTCTTCGGTAGCAGCTTCTTCATGTTCTTAGGACTCTTGCTCATATCCTACAAACAAAAACACAGAAACATGTACAGTAGGAATGTAGTTACAATCCCAATTGAACAATCTTACACATTACTCCACTGGGATAAGGGCAAGTCAATGAATTTGGAAAAAATGAAAAGCATCCTCAAGGACCCTCGAGGTCACCAGATCCCACTTTGAGCAACACATATAGTATACCATAGTATAAGTATGGTCCTGGCTTATTTAAGTATGCCAGTGTACAGCACCTCCTTCTGGCAGAGAGCAGCCGAGGGCCGGAGTGGAGGCGCAGGACGAAGGCAGCTCAGGCTCCAGGGTTTGGGGGTACTCGGTGGCTCCAGGGGCCCCCACATTGGGCTGCCGCTGTGGGCCGTCCCATATGAAGAGGGGTGGGGAAGGGTGTGGTAGGTGTGTCCAATGCTCCCTCCACGAGACTCTGAGTGTCTGGAGGGAGTGGCAGGGTGAGAGGGCAACTGGGAGAAGCAGAGGAGAGGTAAAAGAAAGGAGGAGGCAGGTGAAGTAGAAAGGAGACTGTATGAGGGCGGTAAAGTGGATGAGGATCAACTGACTAAGTGCTTAATCGACTTATTCTTTAGCAAACCTGGAGACTTACTGTGTGACAGACGGACTGATGCTTGCTGGAGTGTGTGTTCGCGGCTGAAGTGTGTGTGTGTTTGGTGAGGAGGTCCAGCCAGTCCTGTAGATCTTGCTGACTGTTACATGCCACCTGCATCCGTTCACCCTGGCCACCTGCACGACAACCACACACATAAAACCGAATATATAAATGTACAGGCAAACAGACAGAGGTCACACAGATAAAGCTTTCTTACACTTTGTCTGACCACTGACTTTTTCTATTTACAGTAAGCTAGTGACTTACTACTACATTTCCTCCTATAATGGCTTTGAACAACACACAGAGAAAGGGCACTGGCTTTAAATTACATTATTAAGGAGTGGAAACTTAAGCACAGTCAATAGAAACCTGCCTGCGCGTACCAAATTCCACTTGTTAGCTTTCAGGTATCCAGTGTACTTCAGCGACAGTTTGTTAACTAACAACATAGCTAACATTAGTCACATTACTTGCTGTGTCGTTGATCGCACTACATCTTGGTACTCTCCAGAATCGCTTACCCCACCTTTAAAGTGAGAAAGGTCTGTTAGCTGAATGAGAGAGGGGGCTGACCAGATATTTCAAAAGCGTTCTTCAGGTTTTCTCCGTCTTCTATTCTGGAGATGAGCATTCCTGTCAGCGGCATCCTCCCCTGCAGAGACACACAGTGTGTAAATTAGTGGACCAGAGACCAATCCAGTGCTTGTTGGGAGTTTTTGAGGTCAAACAGCTAATTCAATTGCAACATTTGTAATAGTATTTTTACTGCACAAGAGTGTGCATTAAGGTTATACAGAGATCATTATTTAAGTTTCGTGTCATGTACTGTAAATACCTGATAGATGAATCCACTCATCCTCAGACTGGCAGAGAGCATGAGCAGAGTGTGAGGGAAGAGGACGAGGTAGCGTTCATTAAACTCCTGAAAAGCAAAGAAAATGTACCTTTTACATACCATTTCATAATCACTCAAACTCAACAGTCATTGTGGTTCTGAATGCAACCTCAGGGTCCAGTTACACCATGCCGTTCTGGGTCAATTACTATGAACTCTCATCTACAAAACAGTGTTACAAATGGTACTGATATATGACTCATTTGTGGTGAGAGAAGAATGTATCTGTAATTTAGAGGAAGGTGGTGAAGTTGTTTGGAGGATGTGGCGAGTACCTGACAGCTCTGAGTGTGGACTGTGGCTTGGGACATGTGGAGAACAGGGCCAAGGGTTCTGATGTCATCCCCTTCCCAATTCCTGATTGGCTCTGTTAAAATCTGCAACTCCAGGTCCTTCTTCTTCCTCACCTCCAGACATTGAGCCTGAACACACACACACACACACACATACACACACACACACACACACACACACACACACACACACACACACACACAAACACACACACATTCAAAGGCACATAAATGCACAATGTTGCCTGTCAGTAGGTATGATTACACATCAAGGTCAGGAAACAAAGAAAACATGAGCTACTGTGAGCATCCTTCAGTATTAACAGAAGAAAGTCATCCCTCCTTTCCAGAATACATTGATAATAACAAGCAATTGTTTTGTCTGTTTTTAGAATACAATCTGAGGTGAGTTACAATTGTGACTGAAATAAACTGAAAACTCTTTCTAAAACAAAGCATATTTAAGAGAGCTTACAGTGTAAATAAAGACACACATTCAAGCCTGTGAGACTAACTAATCAAGTACAATCAATATGTAACTACAATACATGTGGGTGTGTGTTTGTATCTTACTGCAAAGCTTTTAAAGGCCGCCATGCAAGCAAGGAGGTCAGGCCTGTCAGGATGTTGGTCCTAAGACAAAGACAAAGATAAAATAAAACATACAAAAAACGTTGGAAAGATAATTTTTCCTGCATGCAGATTCAGATCACACTGTTCACTCAGTTTATTGCTTTTATATTTAATGGGTAACTGTATACGCACAGATTAAAATAGAGAGCCTTTTGTAGACAATAACAATTATTATTTTAAATCCAAGTTAACCTCCATGTGTCTGTCCAGTTCCTTCAGCAGTGTTGGGTATCTCTCCAGTCTGGTGAAGGGTTTACTCAGACTAGTGGTCAAAGTCAGGATCCCAGGAGTGGACGCCCCCTTTGACTCCATGTACTCCCCCAGTTCCTCACTATGATGCACACACACAAACAAGCACACACGTTTTCTCTTTCGTTTGGTTTTGTGGTTTAAATATGCTCCTGCAAACACAGTACAAGTGAATGTACCTGTGTTGTGTGAGTACATTCACAGCAGACGGGTGGGTGGAGCAGTAGGCCACATAGATGATCTTCATCTGGGGCATCAGACTCAGGAAGAACCCCCCGATCCTCTGCTGGCTCTCTGGGAGTCTACAATCACAAATGACATGTTAGATTGGATAATAACTGCCACTGTTGCCATTTAATCACACATAAAGATAAAGATACATTTAGAAAAGATCAGATACATTTGGAATCTCTAACTAGGAAACAACATTCACATCAAGACCATAAAGGTTCCTGATAACTGAGAAGTTTGTTGATAAAATTATTTTTCATTACAAATCTTACAAACTTGAACTAAAACACATGAATTGTATTTTCTTGACCTGCAGCATCTCAGGCAAACATGTTATTACGTCAGTCTACCACTAGATGTCTCTGTTGCTTTAATAACTGACTACACTCTGAGCTCGAACTGAAGCTGGAGGATGTTTCAGTAGTTAAACAGAATGTTAGCAAGAGCAGTTCTTTAAGGTTTTGCGCAGATTTCAGAAAGCCAAGTTAAAAACTCTTTAAGGTTAATCTTGTCTGCATGTAAGAAAACTATAACAAGAAACTGACCCATCTATATAACAAGACTTTATTGAAATTATTAAGAATATTTACTTTTCTTTAAAGCTGCATGTAATCAGATTTCGGTAATATTGGGCTATATGGATACAATACTTTAGTGTCATTGAACGCGAATATTTGATTTTATACATTTCTTTAGGATGTAAGTAAAGAACTATAATAGAAATTAATACTGATAAAACATTTTTAAAAAGTAACAAAATGAATATACTAAAATAATCAATTTATAAGTTCATTAAGTCAATACGTTAATTACTGTCAACTAATAAATTAATCATTTGAAGTCTCTAAACACTAATTTAAGTGCCATATGGTGCAATTGTAATTGTTGTTACCTGCTGTATCATGGTGAAAATCCTACTGCAATAACTGCTTTTGACAGCTTCTAATGTTTGATATATTTTATACTAAACAGTTAATACTATAAGCCTGACTTTCATAGATATCCCTATGAGATTACAGCATTGCATTACAAGAAAGGCCAGTATTAGCTAGTTACTAATTTGATATCATCACATACATTTGTATAGTTTGTAACACTTTCAGTGCATCTGAGGCAGGCAGAAAGAGATTGGTGCACTGACTTTGTATGCTCCTCCAAGGACTGAACCAACATCTGCTGGAAGGTTGAGATCTCTTCCAGATTTCCCTGAATGTGACTGATGTCAACACTGCTGAGTCTGCAAAACAGAAGAGAAGAGAGGAGAGGCGAGGATTCTATTCATTATTAATATATGTATTCAATATATGCATTTAAATATAGGATACAGTACATGTGGTACTGTATATAACAGTGTGCATATGATATAGACAGTATATGTGTGTGATACAGTACATGTGTGTTCTTATATTCTGTAAAATTGAACAGATTATATTGGTCTTGCAGATATGCTAGTGTGTGTGCCACCACATCGAAAATTCAACTCACTGTTGAATAAAAGAATAAAAAGTGTAAAAATAACTCCACCTGTCTGTGGGGTGAAGTGAGCGAAGGTACGAGCCCAGGAGACTCTGTAGCTCCCTCGAATATTCACTCTCTGCTTCCAGGATGTTTTGTAGGACCTGACAGAGACATGAAACACAAATTCACACACACACACACACACACACACACACACACACACAAACTTAATTACGAGGATATAAAGAATAGTATGGAAAAGATTATATGATAGCACTTTTAAAATTGCAGTACTGTATGCTTGGGCCAAAAAAAAATCCCTTATTTTCATAATCGATTCATTGTTTGAGCCACCTTTTGAACAAAAATGGGAAAATTATTTTTCTGTTTTGTATAATGGCAAACCGAATATATTTGTTGTTTGTTGTTTTTGTTTGTGTTTTGGGCTGTTTTATAGACAACAAAACAGACATTTGAAGCCTGTGATGGGCTGTCTAATACTGTAGACCAATTGATTAGTCGGTTAGTCAATAAAATAATTGGTAGATTAATGGGCAATGAAAATATATTTATTTAATAATTGTTAGGTAATCCAATGAATCCCTGTAGGCAATAAAATAACCAATTACATGTGAATTAAATGATCTAAATGTAATATATTATTCCAAATATCCTTTGTTATTGTTATCACAGTGGAATATATTCATATCACATATATTTGGAGTAGTTATAATGGAGTACTTCTGGCACTTTCTATACAAATGGGTTAGAAATGTGAGTATCTGAATGTGTACCCAAAGTCAAAATGAGCCTGTAAACTGTTGGCTTTTGAGTGGGAGATGCATTCTGTAATGAGCTAATGGAGAGCGATATCAGACCCTATGGGAGCTATAACACTGGCTCGAGTAGATTTCCACGGGTGTGACTCCACAGGCTAACCGGCTAATCTCTCCACAACATCAGAAACCTCTCAGGAACGAGGTTTCTGGTAATGAATTGAGACAGTAACACATGTTGCTGTGTCTCCCCTCAGAGGAGGAGGTAGTAAAAAATGAACATCAGCTTGAAGCAGCTCCAATTATTTATCTATAATACATATTTATGTATTTGCTTTTTCATCAAAAATGCATGTGTATGAATACACGAAGAAGATGGCAGAATATGATGAAATATTGGTATTTTCAAACAAAAGCGGGGCCTTTAACAGACTACACAAACACACAAAGAACAACAACACAAGCTTCTGTTCTAAAGCTTTTTGGGAAGCTCCATTAGAATAAAAATAAAGATAAAACGTCTTTATATTTTGCATTTCTGTCTGGGAACAGCTTTGACTTGAGGCAGGGTCTCTGAGTGAGCGAGAGACAGAGACTCAGGGACCCCCAACCAAAGATGGACAGTCTGGAGAGACTGCTGGAGCTTGCTGCATTATTCAAACACACACAAACACTTGCACACACACACACACAAACACTTGCACACACACACACACACACACACACACACAAACACTCGCACACACACACACACTGGCAGAAGCCAACCCTGAGGCAAGGCTGCCCCAGAAACCACTGGAACGGAAAAAATAACCTACATTACATCGGCTGCACTCTTACACACACACACACACACACACACACACACACACACACACACACACACACACACACACACTCACACGCTCACACAGATACAGGGGTGCCATGCTGGCTCCACAAACAGTCACATGCTTATACACACACACATACACGCACAGCTACACAATCACTAATTGGATGAATTAGATGAAAGATAATTGATTGTAACAGTCCACAAGAGCAGACACACATTAACCATCACCCCATCAGTCTAACCTTAGAGATGTACCAGAAGAGATAGAATAATCCTTGCCATAAACGCCACAATCTAACATATATGTAACTCAAATTCAAAATCCAAATTCAATCCCTAAGCTTTTGTGATAGAAGTGAGAACCGATAGAATTTCCTTGATTTCCATGATTGGTACAGTTTAGTTAATGCAGTTTTAACATGGGCATGCACAAACACACAGGGTTTCTTGAGAGTATGACCAGCTCACCACATTGTAGTATGTCTTGCTGATGATAGTGGTGTCGAAACCTTTGGGAGGGCTTTTCACTGTCCCAGACTTTGGCTTGTCTGATGTCTTGTCTATAAAGAGAGAAAGAGGGAGAGAACAGTTCAAAGACCAGATGGACACAGGAACAAGGTGTAGGCACATTACATCCAGTTACACTTAAAGTGATGAAAAGTTCTTTTTAGGAACATGTTTTGCTCCTCTCTGTTAGTGACCGTTATTCCATGATAAAAAGTGTGTGACCTATAAAACTCAAACCTTTTTAAAAAGCAAATACAAAAACAAAAATGTCACAGTTCACCTTCCACTTTATTGTCTTACGAGAACTAGAAGGGCATTTAAAGAGCGCAGACCTCCGCCGATTGGACATTTGGTCTTGGCGGAAAAATCAGAATTCTCGTGGTGGACGAACATTCTCATCAATAAAATTACATGAAAAAATGCCTACTTTATGAAGTTCCAACATTTCCTGTAGGGCAACGTTGCTGTCATGCATTCTACAAAATGTAGGACAAGCAATGATTTAATTTACTGACTCACAATGGCATGTCTTTTCCCCGTCCGAGTTATTGTCTTTTCAACATAGGTCGGCCAATAATAACGCATGCTGTCATATCCTTCAGTTCACTATTGTCCTTTGCAGACAATGCAATGTAAAGCTAGAAGCTTAATGTACTTTTTAGACCTATCAGACTGAATAGAGAAAGTAAAGAGCTACTTAAAGCTGTATGCTCTATAATCAGGATACTAGGAAAGATTTAGAGAAGTATTCTTTACCTAGATTTTAACCTTAATCGTTGTCTTGGAGCAGAAATAAATAAAGCCCAAAGACTGCTCTATGTGTGCATTTTCTTTATAATTCTGAACTGAGTCTGAATAACAACGATTTATGTCAGCAAACCAAGACAACAGGCACGTGCAGCTTCCAATTCACCACTGTTTACTTGACAAATAATGACAGCTAAGTCCCTCCAGTGCAAGCTATCTGCTATCTCACACATCAAACTCCCACTGGCTATAAGAGTCTACCATTCCTCCATGTTATCATGGTCCTTGTTTTCTGCTGCAAGCTTTAAGTCAGGAAGTGAGATTCTATACAGCAGCTCTGGAACTTCCTGTCTTTGTTTGCTTGCGGAGCTTCCTTCCTTCGTTCCTGCCTCCCCTCCTCAGAAAGCAACACAACCAACACAATCAAACAGGCCAGGAGGATCTCTTATGAGCCCAGCAGTGCTCAGTTTGAAAAATAAGAGAAAAACCCTCCAAAATTCCTTTGATGACCTTTATCTCAAGTCTTTACACCAACTACAAACACAGCAATTATTATTTTATGAGTAAATCTTTGTGACAAAAAGATCAAAAGAAGTTGAAAGTTTTAGATTTATTTTGATTCTTGTCGATTTAGATGTGTCTATTAAATAAGCTTCAAATGCCTTCATCTTCTCTTAATGTATCCACACAAGTGTCTGCATTTAATGCCTTCAAGCCTTAAATTAAAACCCTTAATCCCTCGTTTCTATACAGGACTTCACTTCTTTTAAGAGTCATGCAAGTGAGTCAACTTCCTTAAGAAATCACACTTATCAGTAAAAACAGAAGTGCAGGAAGTCTGTTTGTGCGTCTGTGTGTGCGTTTTGTCTGTGTCAACGCTTTGAGAAATTCAAATTCAAATTCATACTGTAAGCTTTGAGTCTACTATGGTAGAAACCAGGTACTGTATGTGTGATATTTGTGTGCAGGAGAGGTAACTAAACCTACAGCTTTAACCGAAACAGCAAGAAGGAATCAGTTGGGTTCGTTCACACTGTTCTGAATAATGAAATAAATGATGCCAAACGCCTGAGAAAAGCAACAGCTGCACCCACCGCTTCCTTTCAGCTCCCGCACATAGTTACTTGGGAACCACCCGGATTTGCCGTTCAATGAGCCTTCCCACCAGCCCCCGTCCTCCTGCCGGCTCACGCTGATGATGTCGCCCTTGGAGAAAGAGAGTTCATCCTCATTGGTCTGCTGGAAGGGAAAGCGCGCCTTGACCAGAAAGTGGCCAAACCCACTGCCCTCTGACATGTCCTGTGGAAAAGGAGAACAGGGAAGACAGAGCTGACTGAATCTGTGCATAATGTACTGTCTGGGTATGTTTGTTTACTAGTGTGGTCAGAGCCAAGCTTTCCATAAACCCATTCAAACTACTCATTTTCAGATTAGAGTCATAAATCTGATCTGAGATTTATTTACTCAATATCCTTTTGGAAAGCCAAGTCAGAGAAGCACCTACACTGTACAAGAGCGAGGACTTCAGAGGATGAATGTCTGAGTTTAATATCACTTCTGTATATGTAACCCCAGTCTGTGTTTATCTACTGTCATTACTTCTGAGATGTGTCGTCGTCGTTGTCATGGTAACTCACCAGGCTGCGGTACTGAGGCTGCAGCAGTTTAGAGGAGCGACTCTGAGTGTTCAGAGAGTCAAACGACTTGATCCTCAATGTTGAGGAGTGCGGCACACACACACTGTCTTCAGAAACACCTAAATCTGCACACAATGGTTCAATTAATTGTCAATTTTAACTATTCAAATTCATTTTTTCAGGTTATACAGCACTTGATAAGAACAAAGTCAGGTTGAGCAAAAGAAAGTTCATTAAAATCACATAAACACAATAACTGTACCTTCAGTAGCTTTGTTAAGGGCAACCAAGGAGTTTAGGACCTTGGAGAAGTTCAGTCCCTGCAGGAGGTCATTGACCTCAAAAGGCTAAAGGAGAGGAAACGGAACAAAGATGTAGAATAAATGTTAGAATGGCAATAAATGATGGAGGACTTTGATACAGGAAAGATGTACACACATTCATCATAAATTTATAGAGCATGACATCAGCAAGGACACAAAGCCTTCTCCCTGACATTTCCAAGCATGTATCTCACGCAGAGATGTGCTGGTAAACAGAAACACAGGGGCCTATGACTTCCTGTTTGTGATCATAATAAGCTGACACATCAGCACAACAACAACTAAAACACACTGTAACAATACAGTTGAATGCATTCAACAAAATAATCTTATTTATTTTTAAATTGTAGTTTTGTTCCTTTACAATACACTCTCCTTATTTAACCTGCATCAGGACTTATTGTGAATGTACATTATGAAAACATACATTAGTCTGAAAATGAAGAAATACTGAGTTTAGTTGGGGTTTACATCCCTGCTCCAACTGCAGTCTGAAGAAGGATTACTCAAAGTCTGAGCTTCCCCTTGTAATCTCCCCATCACACACACACACACACACACACACACACACACACACACAGCCATAATCAAAATACCTCTGAAGCCCCTAATCTCATGTATACCACACACTGACTGACTTCTACATTCCCAAGGCGTGAAGGTGGAGCAGTCTGGGGCGTGAAAGTCAGAGCTGAAACATCCCGATTTGGGACTTTAGACTGAATTTAAAACTATTTCAAATTAAGAGCCCAAGGGTACATGCAGAGAGCAGCCACAAAGAGTTAATTCTGCATGTTTTTACAGATAGGGTCAACAACAAAACTACACAGTTCGTTAATATAGTCTTGCTTTTAAGAATCCACTTGCTGTGATTTATATACCACGGCTGATTAGTAGTCAGAGCAGTTTGGACCCAACAGTTAATACACACTTTCATCTCTCCCACTGGCATTGGGCCAAGACACAATATGGGGCTTTCTACTCATTGCTGCAGTAGAATTGTAGCAGAGCTGAGGTTGCATTTGCACATATATTACGTATTTAGCTGCCACTGCTTCCAGTACAATAACGTATCAATGGACATGATCAATACTGAAATCTTACACCGAGAACCACGTGTAGAACGTTGGCGACAAAGAAAAGCACTCTTGGAAGGATCTTATACCTCAATATTGGAGAAAAGTGCATTTGATAATGAACTATCAGATAGCACTTATTGATCCCTTAAAGAATTTGGTAGATTTTGCATGACGATATAGTTGTTAATCAATCATTAAGTAAACGACAAATGACCTCATCGGGCTCAGGACATCTCATCCTGTACATGTCTCTGCTTCAGCACATGAATTTCAATTCCAGGAGCTGCTGCTGTCCAATCAGAGCCCAGTATTATGAGGAGTTAGATTCCTTTAATCCAAATGATAGATTATTTATCATGAGGATTATTTATTCATCTTTAAGAATAAGTTAGTTTTACTGGACTTGAAAATCTTATTTGGACAGAGTACTGTTCTGTAAAGTACAACCGGCTTTAAATATACAGATATTTCAATGAAAATGAATACTGTTCAGATGACAGAGTGTCTTCTTAAAGATAAATATAAATCAGATTTGAGATGATATAAATGCTGCTGCAATTTGCACCTAAACAGAATCTATTAATAACTACATCTTAAATGCAGTTACGTTCAGATTGTGCCTGTAGTGAGAATACTCTCGCCTGTGAGAGGAACGTAATCACTGCATGTTTAAAACAAACGCCTGTGATCAGTTAAACAGCTTACCTGATAATAGGGAGCACTTGATTTAATGCCGCCGAGAGGGCACTCTAAACACGCAGAATCAATATCCCACCCGATTAAGTTTCATAAATAGCAAAAGCCCAAATTTATGCTCTGATTAATTGTGTAGCTCCGGTTAATCGCAGAGTGAGAACTCATCCACGCTCGTGTTGGCACTTGTCGTCCACTCTGTAATCCTCCTCTATCGGACAGGCAGTCTGGCTCGTCCTCTGCTTGTCCCACGACTGTCTGGGAGAATTACTACGCTGATGTCAGTCAGGCTGCTGGTAATGGAGGCCTTGGCTTCCAGCAACATGGCTGACATGCCTCTAATCAACCTGATTGGAAAATCCACTGGCTGCCTGGCTTGTTGCATTACATCAGCCCACCCTTCTCCTTCTCCTTCTCCTCCATTTCATCTTTTCAAACTCTTTCCTTTGCTCCTTTGCCTCGCATTCAAGAAAGCCACCACCCTCTCATTACTGACTGGGCTTTCAGGGACCTCAAAATAAGTCTGGAGCAAAATCTTGTTATAGGTCTACAGCCCAGGAGACCTGTGTTGCATAACCAGCTCTTTTTCAATATGAGTCAATTTTTTCCACTGCTAAGATCAATAGTGTGTGTGTGTGTGTGTGTGTGTGTGTGTGTGTGTGTGTGTGTGTGTGTGTGTGTGTGTGTGAGTTTCTGGTGTCATTTTGTACTACTCTACTCACTAGCCCTCTCTTCACACCCACAGTGGGGCAGGATATAACCTGGCTTGACCCACTGTTGTGCAAACACAGACACATGCACACACCCTAATACATGTTTTTGAACTCTGATAACAATACAGATATATTTTAGATAACATGCCAACAGCCAAACATTCTGTATTGATTTCAATATTTCCAACTTTATATTTGAAAGTCTCTGTGCCAAACAATTCTTCAGCTAATGATTGCTTCCCGCAAAGTAGAAAAGAGCATTCAGACCTCTGCTAGAGTTATATAATCACCATGATCATCATCAATAACAAAAACATCATGTGAGAATATTCATACAAAACTGTACAGAATCTGATTCAAACGTCTCATCAGAATCCCCTTCGTGGAAGGATTCCCATAGACAGTATTGATCAAGTCACAAACAAACTCTATCTGTATCACATCTGTCATTTCAAAGGGGGACCACGCCAACTGACTGCACTACAGTTCTCCTAAATACAAAGACAAGGCCAACACTCAGTATGTTCATCTATTCCACCAACTCCAACAAATAAACCATAATCCATCCTCCTGCAGCAATCGTACATTTAATCCTACAGGTTTAAAAACATCTTATGGAAACAGCCCGGACATCGAGCTCATCGCCGTTGGACTTCGTCCACGTTATCTGCCGCGGGAACTTTCCAGTGTTATCGCCATCTCTGTTTATATTCCTCACAGTGGTCGTTATCATCACCATCACTGTTTACATTTATGATGTCTTATTTATTCTCCTGTACAGCACTTTGGTCAACTTTGCTTAACAAATAAAGTTGGATTGGATTGGATCCTTTAATAACATAACTTCATTGCAAATACCACAATTAGTGGTTTCCAGCTTAGATAGCCCAGCATGTTATATGAGGATAGGCCCCCTTATAAGCAAAACTGACAACTTAATGATAAGACAACATTTATACAGGGTTTAACTAATGGCTTTATTAATGGACATAACTTTTGGGTTGTCAGGTTGTGAAAAATTGCGGACTATTTACCTGAACCTGAACTTTTTAGCATTAGAAAAACTGCAGACTTGATGATTAAACCTTGTTATTAATGACTTACTAATATTTATAAGTACAGATTTGAAAGCTTAAAGGACCAGGATTTAGTGGCATCTAGATGCACGCCCGCTGATGGGGGGGACAAACGGGTCTGTTGTCCCGGGCCCAGGGTAGGGGGGGGCCCAGAACTGGGCCCTCATTAAATTATGGAATAATTTTTTCAAATTAAAATTATTTGTAATATATATATATATATATATATATATATATATATATATATATATAAAAAATATGTAATATTTGAGTTACATAACATCTTTTTATTTGTGTTCTTCCTAATTGTCCTTGAAATAGTGGTCCAGAACCCCCCCGACCCCAACACAAAAATGGTTTGGCCACTGATTGAAATTTGATGTTGTCGTTGATTTGAAGTTCAGTACGCTAAAAAAGTCCGGTCAGCACAAGTCCGGTGCTCAGAAAAGGAAAGAAAAGAGAAGAGAAGAGAAGAGAAGAGGAAAATAAAGAGGCCTTAGACATTTTAAATATTTAAAAAAAGGTGGTGACGGTGAAGCTGGAACTGCTAAAGTTAACGTAGAGCAAGGTAAGAAACAGCGCAGCCAATGTTTAGCAGCCTTGTAACGTAACCTAACAGGCCAGCTCTAATGTTAACGTCCATCAGCTTGTATAAAGCCTGGCACATCACGTTATCTCCGACAGAAACAGTTGAGTTTGGTAGCTCCGTCAGAGAGGATGAGACAGAGAGGAGAGAGATCCAGCTGCAGGCAGGTGACAGAGAGAGTGATGCAGGAGGGGCTCGCTGCCCCGCAACGGAGGGACAGAGTCAGGCTACTGGTGAGAGAGAGAGAGAGAGAGAGAGAGAGTCACAGTCACAGTGGAGCGGGAGGGGCCCGCTGCCCCGTCGTAGAGTCTGAGCAGAATGGATCAGAGATCACACACTTAATTTCAGTGATCCTGCATTATGGCCAACAAGAATGACCGACTCTGATAGAGTGAACCTCGTACGTGTGATGGCGCCTTTCTCAGAGAGGACAAAGGAATTGCCAGCAGATGCAGAGGGCAGGGAATTCCCAAACTATCTGACATATTCCACATCCCACAATGGAAGGGAAAATATGGGACTGGATAGTATATAGCAGCTCAAAAAAGGCCTTATTTTGCCTACCATGCTTGCTGTTCTCCTTTGAAGTAGAGAAAAAGTCAACTAGTGCACTAAATTCCAGAAATTTACAGAAAGCTCTATGAGAGATTTCCAGAACATGAAAGAAACCTTGCACACAAACATTGTTAATGGAAGGAGAGGAAGAGCAGAGGAAAAGGAGAGATCTGGGCGTGGGGGGGCCCATCTAAGATTATCTCGTCCCGGGCCCAGGCAAGACTGTCAGCTGGCCTGTCTAGATGTGAAGTTACAAACTGCAACTGAATACTGTTTGCCTTCCAAGCATGTAGGAGAAACTACTGTGGCTACAAAACGTAAAGTGTGAAAGGTCCTATCTAGAGCCAATGTTTGGTTTGTCTGTTCTGCGCTACTGTACTGTACTCCGTAGAAGAGTACCAGCTCACTCTGTAGATAAAAACATCCCAGAACACACAATTATTCTTATATTCAGGTGATTATACACTAATAAGAACATACCTATGAATATTATATTCCATTTCTGACAATAGATCCTCCTACATGTTCCACACTGAACCTTTAAACTAAAGTTTGAAAACCATGCTTATTTATCAATGGATCACCAACCGTTGTAACTTAACTTCCAAAACAAAACATAATTACCAAATAAAAAGCACACTTACCAATAATTTTTCACAACCTGGCAACCTAAGAGTTGTTATTATCAATGGCTAATTACTGATCCATGAAGGTCTATTAGGCCTACATGCTTTACTAACCATTAATAGAGCCATAAATTAACACCTGTTTCTGAAGATATGAGTAACACTCACTTACATTAGTGTCTGTTTGTCTTATGAAGCACTCACTGGAGGTCACATACGTATTTACAGCTAAATCAATCAGTTTAGATGTTTGAATGTCTGATGAACAAACATTTCTGAAATTAAAATATCAAATCAATTACACATAGACAAAGTATTTGTACTTTAATTTCTCATTATAAAGATACATATCCTGCCCTGCCTCTGCCATATTTAGGCCTACGTAATCAGCAGCTCCCAACCTGGGGGTCGGGACCCCTGCTAGGGCCAAAGCTTCATAGGGGGTCATGAGGCCTTCTTGGTTTTAAGTGTTGAGGTGTGCTAGAGAACTTATATGTAACATGATCTATATGTCTTCCGTGAAGTAAATTAGTTGATAGAACAATGGCCAAGCATCGGGGACAAGAAAACACAAAATTTGCCCTCCCCCTAAAAAAAAAAAAAACAATTTAAAAATACATAATACAGCGAGGAATTGTATAAAAAGTAACAGGAAATAATCTGCTCAAAATGAATCAAAATCACTAATTTAACAGCAACTTGTTGCAGTTACTGAGTTCACTATTTGGGTTAATTTAATCAACATTTTTGAAGATAATATGAAATATCCATAATATATATATGTCGCTGAGTCAGGGGTCCTCAGTTGATAGAATATGATTTAATATATATATATATATATATATATATATATATATATATATATGTAATAAGGATAAAGATTGTGAACTAAACGATACCTTCAGGTGCTCGTGACTACAATACCTGCTGCTGTCTCGTGCTGTGAATAGGAGCTAACATTAACAGTATAAAGGACTTCACTGACAAACAGCAGGACACAGAAGTTTTAAAGGATGCTTTAAACGCTAAATAGGTTTGTGTTGGGAAGAGGCAATCTGTTCTCTAGACTTCATACTGTGTAAGTGCATTAATAAATATACATTATTGATAGGTTCACTCACCTCCACACCGAAAGCCCCGCAGCCTTTAATGAACTCGGTAATGTTCCTCTGACACTCGCTGTCGCTCCTCGGTTCCTGGAAAAACTACACACAGAAAGTGACTAACTTAGCTTCAAATGCTAACACGAAATGTGAATAAACAGTTAATTGATATATTTCAGGTTTTTACGTGTGGGAGCTTATTCCAGGCGCTGCTGGTGCACTTGCCACTTGCTGCTTATCAGCATCAAGCTAGCTAATAAGCCACACTTCCGGTTTCAACTTTCAAACTAAAGCTTTAATTGAAAGATGTTTTCATACATTTTGTGTTTGCAATTGCACCTTCGGTAAAAGTTACCGTTATTTTATTGCAGCTAGTAGTAGATACCTAGCTGTTCTAGCCTAGTGTATCTTACATTTTTTCAATTAGTCCTGAGGGATCGTTCCAGTTTTTTATCTTGTCGTCCTAGTCTCCATCAGTTGTCCTATCTGGTAATTATTAGAAGAAACTTAGTTATAAACCATATAACATTGAACGTAAAATGAAGTTCTGTCACACCTGTGGACTACCTGTGGCAGAATTGTTCCTAGAGGAGGTGTAATGTATAGTAGAGGGGGTGATCCACAGCCGCTGACACGTTTTATACCTTTATTTTGAAAGCAGCAGTGCCTCTGTCTGTGTTGTAGCTAACAGAGGCTACTTTGATAGAGATCTACAATCTCCCAGGGAAGTTGGATAAGCCGAAGGAGGATATGACGTTGACAGGTCCATGGTCCAATGTGCGTGTGTGTGTGCGTGTGCGTGTGCGTGTGTGTGTGTGTGTGTGTGTGTGTGTGTGTGTGTGTGAGCGACAGAAAGTCAAAATGAAATTTTAAATTCAAATTATTATCATTACAGTCAAATAAATGTAGAAAAAGCCTATATTCAATATATATAGTTGTGTTACAGCATTTCTATTAGCATTGTTAGTAGACTATTGCAGCAATACATTTTTATTACTTAATTTAGGCAGCAATCAGGTCTCAGGTTTACATATAATAGGTCACATTGTTTCCTATCTTTTATATTTTCCCCTAAAATAAATATAAATATTAATAAATAAATATGTAAATTAAAAATTAGATAAAGTGAAACAGTGAAACAACGGCACAAAATAAGAGCATATAAAAGAAAGCATAACCCTGAGCAGTAAAAAAAAAAAATCACAATTACCTGCAGCCTGTTTATTAAATAACAGTAGTAAGTGGTAGTGGGTCTGTAATCAATATTACAACAATTTCATATTTACCTGAGAAGCCTAAAATGTGTTCACCATTTTGACTTCAGATGGGTTGTTTGACAACAGACGGAGAAAACACTTCACTCTCAAAATGTTCTCATGAATAATTTATGATCATTTGGATTTAGTTTTATTTGAGATGATTTGTAAACACTTCACCTTTTTAAAACATGTTACTGTTCAACACTGCTTTTCTTCAGGAGCCCTAAATTCCACAGGATGTTCACATGATAATTGGGTTTATTTATTCATAAGGGCAGAAGTTATTTGCTTTTATGTTGTTTTCCATGTTTTTACATATCATATATTTTTAATAATGTGTTCTTTTTGTTTTTCTTCCATAGCCCTCTATCCCCCCATCCACTTACTTTGTCCACCGTCCCGGGTCTGAGTCGCTCCAGCAGCTTGCACAGCACCGCTCCATCCTGCAGAGATGTCTGGAGAAAAGCCTCAGGATCCGAGATGCTTTTCTTGGGAGACTCCAGGACCCCGAGCGTTATGAGCCACGTTACCGTCTGCTCGGCCGAATTCATGCCTGGCTCTCTAATGTCATAAAACAGCAGCAGCAGCAGCGGCAGCGGCGCTCCTCGGTGTCCGGCTGTCCTACTTGTGGTCCGTCCACAATGAGGCAGGAGAGTCAGCCCCGCCTTGTTTGAACACTACAACCAGCACGCGCTGGTTGGATCACACAGGCTGTTGTTCCAAAACAGAACAAATATTTGTGGAAATGGGAAGTAAAGATGGTTCCTTCCTTTAACAGCTTTTAATTCTCTCTCTCTCTCTCTCTCTCTCTCTCTCTCTCTCTCTCTCTCTCTCTCTCTCAGCGGATGTTGGCATCACCTCTGCTGGTGTACACCACTGTAGCAGCAGCGCCAGTGTCAAGACAGGCACTGAAAGACGTGACTTCCTTTCAGTTTTTTCATATTAAAAGCATACACTTTACATGGCAACTTTTTTGTGAAAAAAAGAATGAGTGTATAGTGTCTCATATGTTTTTTCTGCAAAAAAGAGTATAATTAAAATCCTTAAAAAGGCATCTACTCCTTCTACCTCATTGTGAATATGCAACTGTGGTCCTGTGAGGTCCACTCTCAGTGTATGTGCCCTGGTGGCAGATTCAATTCTGGTCGAAAATGCGTATTAGACCAGGATTTGGTAACACAAATCATATGATAATACATGAAATAATACAGTCTGTGTACCGCACTAATAAAGCAAACTGTAAATTGAAATAACAGAAATATTATTCAAATAAGCTCAACTGGTATGTAAGTACATAATAAAGGTATATTGTTTAATTACAAAAAGGCATAAAAAGACTTAATAACAGAAACATAGTGTACATTATTATTCAGTCTACAATCATTGTAAAATACATCATATATCATGCACTGTGCTATATGTGTAAATATAGGCCTATTGTGTCAATCATAGTGTTTTAAGTACTGAAAGCCTATGTTAATATCCACAAGGCTCACAGAGGAGGGTCTATTACTCAGAGCTGTACAATCTTAAAAATGTCCAAATACAAACCATAAACCAGAATGTTAGCGCTTTTATTTTTTTTAATACTACTTTGATTTTACTTTGAAGGCCACAGCGTCTAACTTCCGTTTTGAGGCTCGTTGTCTTTGATGGGTTTGACGCAGCTGACAGCAGCACATCACAGGACCGTCCCACGCATTAACAGGCTAATTATACACAGACCAAATAGCAGTAAATGAAATGTATTTCCTTAAAGTTCATCTCTATTACCAACACTATTTTGGATAAATACATGCGCTGTGCCAAACCCCATTTAAAAATCTACACATTTAAAATATGTGGCTGATTTATCCACACAGGAATGTGACCCTCGCAATATTCTTTTTACATTTACTCTCAAATTTGTCTGCATTACGTGTTTTAAAACAAGTGCTGCTGTGATCCTAGTTACAGCTTGAAGAGTATGTCTCATTGTTCAGAGTCAGCAGCGGGAATAAATTGTGTCAATGCACTGATTTATTCAATGAACCATAACTTACGCGTTAAGTCAATTTCATCTGTGACTGCAGGGGCATGACATTATTAATTCATTGACTGAAAGCCTTTTATCATCAACTGTGTCAAACTGGGCTGTATCGCCCTCTGCTGGACGGTTTTAGTTTGTAGTTGATAGCAAAGTTTCTACTTTATAGTTTGTTAACTAATAAATGATGCCAGTAACTTATAGCAGAAGAAGGGAAATAATAATATAGAGAATAATAGAGTCATACGGTAATGTAGTGAACAAAATACAATTAAAATGTCATTATATTGTCACTGTATAGTCCCGTAATTTATTGGAATTATATAGGGATATTTAAAAGTAACCTATTAGCTACATGCAAAAGTGGAAATAGTCTTTCAATAATATCATTTTTTTCACCTACTCTATGACCTTGTGAGCTGTTTAGTGTTGTTTACATACAGATAGATTCTTTTCACAGACATTCCCAGCTCCCAAAATTTTACTGGACTTTCCAAACATGACCAGGGCTTCACTGATCTTCATCAGGCAAACATGACATCATGCTGACATCATAGTCAGCTGATCAAACACAACTAAAGGAATTAAAAGTACAACCATCAAGCTATATGAACAGAAATGGTAGCAAATGAATTGATTTCATGGAATGTGACTACTAATTTACTGGTTCCAAACCATACATGCCTAGGGATGTAACGGTATGACCTCACGGTTATAATGACCAAAATGATCACGGTTTTCGGTATTATCGCGGTATTTTCTGAAAGTGTGTTCAATATGTTCAGAAAGCACTGATAGGCCTACACAAGCTGAAATAGTTTCAAAAAGTGTAACAGTTTTTATTATATTACAAAACCTTCTCAAAAGCATCAAAATGTAACAAACTATCTTCAATCAACTGTCACTCAGCATTCTTATTAGGGGTGGGTAAAAATATCGATTCAGCAGTGCATTGTAATATATGTTTATTCAATATTGATTCATTAAATCCTCTGAATCGATTCAAGCCCCTGGCCAGTGGGGGCGCGGTGAGCAACACCTTTGTGTGATTTGCGTTGTATGGACAGAGGCCGCACTCGACCACACAGCAACAACAACATAGCAACCGAAGCAGGTAGCGACAGTGTTAAAATAGCGCCTTCAACTTAAAAGCAGTGTAAACCCGGAACACAGGAAATAGACATAAGTAAGGTAGTGTGTAAGCTGTGCCAGGCAGTACTAAAATACTGCAATAACACAACAAATTTGCACAACCACTTAAGCTGACACCATGCAGCAACCCACAGCTAAACCTGTGGATTCAAAACAGACACAACTCGACAGATCCTTCCTTTGCAAACTGCCGCCAAACTCTGCCCGCGCACAGAAGATAACGGAGTCTGTGGCCGTCTTCATATGTAAGGACCTACGACCGTACAGTGTCGGGGGAAACGGCACGCACGTTGTCTTCAGGAAACTCGAAAGATGCTGGGAAGGATTAAACACACGGTTTCCACACCGTGGTAATCAACCGTGATAATAATGATATTTGAAATGAAAACGGTAATTGTTATCGTCAACATTTTTATCGTGGTTTACCGTTACACCGGTAATCGTTACATCCCTACACATGCCCATGATGCACCATGGCACGAAAAAGCTTGTTTGAGAGCTTCATACCTAGAATTTAGGTTCATGGTGCATTCAGAAGAAAACTGGGTTGGGGTGGGGGAGTGTGAAAGTTTAATATGCTATGCATAACAGGATGTCACACTAAGTATTCATATGATAGCTGTGTCGCTTCCATGTGTGAAAGTCTGTGAGTAGCACAGGAATGAAGAGTTAGTTTAAAATATTTGACTCTCCTTTCTCTTGCGGCCACAGGTCATTGTGTTATTATTAGAAGCTTGTAGGACATCAAAATGTGACAAGGTGTCAGGCCCAGGTCAGGAAAATCAACTCCAGATCTTAGTGTCCAAGATCCAGAGATGAAAAAGCAAACAGCAGTAATGAGGCTGCTTTCTGTCCTGTCACCTTACACAGCACGTCCACATGCGCAGATAAATCATGCAGCACTCCCAGTTCATTCAGTAATTTGGCATACAGCCAGTTGAGCTCTTAACACCCATATCTGCATATTCCTAGAGATAGGTATCAGTATAGTATCACCATGCAAGTTAGACAGTAAATAGTATGAAATATGATTAAACTTCAAACTTCTGTTTTCTCGGTTTTACACACTTTTCCTGGTATTGTTGTCACACATGACCATATTCTGTCAACATACGCCCGACACACACTCATAGAGAGCCCTCTAACTCTGCTTTACTGTAAGCAAAGCCCAGACAAAACCACTGAGGTTGAACCTGAAAGCATAACAGACAGAATTTTCCATCAGCAGCGTCATGGTCACAACGGTGTACGCCTCGCCACATCTGAACAGGCTTGTCACAGCCACGCTGCAGCTTTGCATAAATGCTTCTCATCTTAAAGAAAACAGTTTTTAATTGAACAGTAATGTCCAACAATGAGCACTTGATGCGGTATGACTCTAAATGACTCTAAAAAGACATTTTCCCTGGATATTTAGCTTAAACCAAAGTGCCAATTGCTAACCAGAGCCCTGCATAAAATGCTCAGGTACCCATAAACAAGAATATGAGTCTATACCATAGACTGCATACTTAAAAATGGATGTAGTCTCGGTGGTGTCATCCATAGGTTTCTGAGCAGCAGTTGTGAAGCTCTAAGTGCGGGGACTCTGGTCGCCATTATTTTGAAAGTCCCATCTAATCCAAAATGAACAACTGAAGCCTGGGTACATGGGCCATGGAGACTTACTGCTGGAGCCAGCCTCAAGTGGCTGTTCGAGGAACTGCAGTTACTTCCGTGTTGGATTCATTTGCAGCTCCGGAGGTTGTTCTGTGAGGCTGCGGTTAGGCATAGCAGTGCTTTGAACTAAATACTAACATCAGCATGCTAAGATGCTCACATTAACAATGCTAACTGCTGATATTATGTTTATGGCAGATGCTATTAGCACCCAGGTGTCAGTAGGCAACAATGCTATTTGCACCCGGTGTAATAACCAATGTGGCAATTTTACACCCCACTATCTTTGTTTAGCGTGTTGGCATGCTAACATTTGTTTATTACTACCAAACACCACAAATTAAAGGTGAGTTGTGTGCTTGTGGGAATGTGATTACTTTTGCAGGAATAAACCAAAGTGTTAATAAACATCTGACCCAATGATGGCGCTAGATGAAAAGCTAAGGGATCATCAGAGGTATTACAATTCCTCCTGAGGGGTGAATGGATATGTGTACCAAATTTCATGGCAATTCATCCAATAGTTGCAGAGACATGTTACTCAAAACCAAAAATAACATGCTCATGGAGGTACTACAGAAACGGTAATGTCAGTAGGATCTACCCTCTGAGCTCCATGACTGTACATTGGAATCCATGTAACAGTTATAAGACAGATTTCAGTTTCAAGGAGCCATGTTAGCATAATTAAACAGCTTTTTACCTGTACTGTGCTTTTGCTCATCAAAACTTCTGGAAGAGGAATTGAGTGTAATGTAGGCCTTGCCCCTTTTGCTCAGTGGGTGGGTTGTGGTTTGATGGCGGGTGTGTGCCATTGCATGTGAGATGCAGTGACGCGGCAGTTTCATCAGTCCTCTTCAGTTTTTCTGTTAGCTGCTCTTTCAACTTCCTTATTTGCCCATAAGCACCGTTTCCTCTTTCGCTTACTGATGTGGTTCTTCTTCGGGGCACAGCTTCGGATAAGACTGCTCTGTTAACCTGCCAAAGACGATCAAACGAATCAAATCTGCACTTTACAAAGTAATATGAATACAGTCTGTTGGTGGCATTGACTTGTCTTCAGTTTTAAAGAGTGACAGCACATTTATCGTGCTGGTCCGTGGAGCTTCTGCAGCCTTTGGTGAGTACAGAGGGATCGCAGCAGGAGTTGAATCCTTTACTGAGATATGAATGTTGTTCAAATCCAGCAAGGCCATTTAATGATTGTTGTGTCCAACTCCTGTCTGTCTCCAGCTTCAATGCACCCCTTCATGCATGTGTTTTCCGTGACTGTATGTGTATGAGAGAGAAGGAAGAGAGTGAAATGGCGTGTGTAGGTGTGACAGCAATGCATGTCTAGAAGCAGTAGCATACACGCTGTGTGTGTCTGAGTGTGAATGTGTTGAGTGAGTGTGTGTGTGTGTGTGTGTGTGTGTGTGTGTGTGTGTGTGTGTGTGTGTGTGATGTCAGGAGACACCAGCACCCTGTCCTGGAGGAGCGTGTCTCCCACCAGCCAGTCCGATTCCTCGGATATGTCTCCCACGGCACACGTCACCAGGGACAGCGTCTTCCCGGTGAAGATCATCAAAGTGTGTTTCCTTAGCAACAGCTGCAACCTGGGCAAGAACTTCAAACTGGTCCGCTGTGAGGAGGGATGGACTGTCAGGGTATACTCTACTTTACTCTACTCTACTCTACTACTGTATACTATACTCTATTATACTGCACTGTATTGTGCCATACTTTATTCTGAACTCCTTTGTATTCTGCTCTAATGTACTGTATTGTACGGTACTTTACTCTACTGTACTTTTTTGCTGTTCTTCTGCGCTATACTCTATTGTGCTCCACTTCAATTTTCAATTTAATATGCTTTATTGGCATTAATGTCATATAATGAAAAAAGAAAAAAAGAAATAATACAATTCAGAAAAGTTGCAGTTCCTATATAACACAATTCATTAAGTACAATAGGATAAATCAATAAATAAAAATAACAAGAAAATGGTAGCTAACAGTAATACTGTACAATAATAATGTACTCTTTATTGTACTCTAATGCACTTAAATGCACTCTTAAATACTGTACTCTCTGCTGTACTATACTCTACTACTGTGCTTTACCATTTTATACTTTTTTATCCACATATATACTTTACTGTTCCTTTATTCCTCTTTGCTACTTTACTCTACTACTATTCTATTCCTCTAGTCTGTACCTTTCTATACTACACTGTCCTCTACCACACTATACTATGCTATCTAATGTACTATACTGTACTCCACTGCACCATACTATTATCTACCGTGCTTTACTGTACTCTACTACTTCTTTTTTTTCTTATTAAACTGTACTCAGCTGCGCAACTACACTTCTGTTATTAACTTTGCATTACTGGACTGTGCTCTACTATTATACGCCACCGTATTGAGCTACACTTGCTTGCAGTGTACTCTAAAACAAGAAAACGAGGAAGTCTGCTTTAGATTTCAGATATTTGCAGGCTGAAAAACACAAGACCTGTACAGACATTGTTGAGAAATGGTTTATTAGGTAGAAGAGGCTTTTAGTGACGTTAACTATCAATCTTATTTTTGTTTTGCATACTTAATCAGCAGCAGCTCACATTCACATTTTGAAAGCTGCCATCCCAGAGACATTACTGTATAATTGCTTCTGTCCCAGACTGTCATGAATATGGTGCTATCCAGTGGCTGTGTGGGTCCAGACATAAAATACAGCCTATGCTACGGCCTCCTCCTCAAACATCTCAAGTCCTCAGAGATACACTGGCTGCACCCAGATCTGACTGTGTCGGAGCTCACCCATCGCTACGAACAGCAGCATCTGGAGGCTGAGTGGAGGTCAGTGCTCCAGTCTTTGCCTGCTTATGCTACATGCACAGCACATGTATTTTAAATGTATCATAGTTTTAAAGAAACCCGAAATCTTTTGTACATTGAAAGGGCAGGAAATCAGCAAAATGATTAGGATTCATCCTCTGTGGATCATGAATTTCCAGAGCAAACTGAAAGAAAATCAAAAATTTGTTTGATACTTAAAGATCACCTCCAGACATTTATCCAGACATGTACTATATAAAATAATCAGCTCGGAAAGCAGATGTCTGTCTCATTTTTCAGCAAAAAGGTATAATTTCTACTTCAAAATCCTTGAAAAGGCATCTACTTTATCTACCTCATTAAACATTCCAGAATATATTTATAGTACATTGTTTTTGCAGTAGGTCTGCATTAAATCTGCATAATGCTTTTTAATACATTTTTACAGTGTGGACATATACAATCCTATTAGAATTAGCACAGCATTTAGAATGGAATTGGGGAACAACTCTTGCAATGGACAAAATGTTAATCAAGTTGTGTCACATCCTCTAAAGAAAAAGTCATGACTTGGTGTGATGTTTGTTTGTCCAGATATGATCTGAGGATCAGATACATCCCAACAGACTTCATGGAGAAATTCAAAGATGACAGAACCACCATGCTCTACTTTTACCAACAGGTTGGTGATATGTGATATGTGTTTTTTTTCTTGTTTCTTCACTAAGGATTTTTATAGGATTAAGACTTCAGGCTAGAGTCAGTGTTTATAATTGTTTAGTTTGTTTTAGTCAATGTGTGTGTGCCTATCCACAGGTACGCAGTGACTACATGCAGCAGTATGCCTCAAAAGTTAGTGACGGGATGGCTCTGCAGCTCGGTTGTCTGGAAATAAGGTAACATACCACCATACAAACTACCGCCTTAAGCAAGAAGAAGTCACTGCTCCAGTACTTAGAATATATGACATGAATTGGAAAAATCTAACGCTGCCAGTATTATAAATTCACAAAACCTGATTGTGTTTATTTGTCGTGTTTGCAGGAGATTCTACAAAGACATGAATCCAAACGGACTGGAGAAAAAGTCCAACTTTGAACTATTAGAGTAAGTCAGATGACATCAATGACAAGAAACAAGCGACACGCAATGCTACACACTACAAGCTATCTAACCACCATGCACACCAAAAAGAGCAATCTGACTGATGAATGAAGAGGAAGGGTGAAATGGCCAGTCTGTGGTTAGAATAAAAACCTAAACACTGTCAGATATTTAGAGACCTCTGCCATTCAGCTGCTGATCATGAGAGAGAATCACACCATGAGGCAGCTGGTGGAAGCTGAGAAGGTTCCCGAAAGCCCAGAAGTTTAGAAAATAACTTTAACTCTATGTCATTTCCTCTTAGTCTCTCTTATAGCCCGTTATCCACTAACAGGGCACCCGCTACATTCTGGTTCAAACACCTAGTTCTGAAGCATTTTGAGAGCATTTCGACCAAAAATAAATAAAATAGTTAAAAAATAGTTAAAAAAATTTGTTCCCAGCTGGAACCAACAAATAGCAGGTTTTCCTCGGGAGTGGGTGTGTCATATTCTACAGGTCGTTGTGCATTGTGCAGCATCCTCTTTTGATAATGCATCCAGTTCCTATGGTTCCACTCAAACCTGGTGGAAACGTGGGCTGATTTCATAGATAGCACCAAGGTTCCAAGAATCTTGATCAGTATGACTGGACTGGCAAATCAATTGAGCAAAAGTTCTGTTACTGGGGAAATATCACCATCTATGGGTCTGCCCTAACATTTTCATGAGGGGTTGTGTGTGTGATGTGTCACGTTCATGAGAAGTAAATATGTGTGCTTCTTTTTAGGTCATAGGAGTGAAAATTAGTCATCCACAACATTTTTTGTGTCATGATTTCAGAATGATGAAGGCTCTAGAGGATGATTTTTTTCCTCTGCAACTATCATTTTTTCAAAATTATGTACAGATTAGGCATTCTATTATTTCATCTGGTTGGAAACAGTGCATATAGCTGCTGTAAATGGGGAAAAAACTCAGCCCTCCCTAGGTTTAGGCTAAGCCCCAAATGCTTATAGCGTCTGGCTCCACCCCTCATGATTGTGGTCTGACTTTCCTCCATTAGGAAGGATGTGGGGCTGGACCTGTTCTTTCCCAGGGAGCTGATCAACAGCATGAAGGTAGAGAGCCAAAACAACTACAATACACTCATTTAGTACCATGTTGAAGTTACATAATGCAATGAAATTATGACATTTTCAATGACTGCTCTTTGTCTGCGTGCAACGTGTCAGCCTAAACAGTTACGCCGGCTGATCCAGCAGACGTTCCAGGGCTACTCCACTCTGAAGCAGGACCAGTGCATGGAGAGGTTCTTCACCACTTTGGCTCAGTGCCACAGCTACACACAGGAGAGGTTCGCCTGCCAGCTTGTGGTGAGAGAGTGATGTGTGCAGTGAAAAATAAGTTTTTAAGCTAAAGCTGTTTTTTAATGTGTGTGTCTATGTCCTGTCTCTATAGCATGGTTGGAACCTAACAATAGACCTGGTCATTGGTCCAGAAGGCATCAGTCAACAAACTGACAACTCTACAGTAAGCTCACTCTTATTAGCTATTTGTGATATTAGTCATATAACATGAAAGATGATTTATTAGTATAAATTGAGATATACATAGCTATCAAGTGTCCCCTTTTTAAATAATTTATTCATTATTTTTTCACCATTGTCTCTTCTGCAGCCCGTCTGTTTGGCCACATTCTTTCAGGTGTCCAGCATCTCCTGCTCTGCTGAGAGTGACGGTCGAGCTCTGCTCACAGTGCACATAGAGGGAGCCAAACAGGTAATGCAAAGCTCCCTAAAAGGATAGTCCAACATTTTGATGCCTGTTTCTTGCTGAGAGTTGGATGAGAAGGTTGATACCACTTTCGTGTGGGATGATATGAAGCTCCAGCCAGCAGCCGATTAGTGTAGCATTTGTTCAAAAAGCATTCTGTACAAAAGCCAAATTCTATAAATAGTTGTGGTTTAATGGGAGGTAACAACCCAGACTGAATAACTTGTATCTTCTACTCTCTCTCTCTCTCTCTCTCTCTCTCCCCCCAGCCACTGTCAGTGAACACCACCTCTCTGGCTGTGGCTGAAAACATGGCTGACCTGATAGACGGCTACTGTCGGCTAGAAGGCAGCTCTGAGAGCTCACGCATTATCCGGCACAACAGAGGTACACTTCCCCTATGTACCAGTCTAAATCTAAAGTTGTTAAACTATCCAGTCATTTTTACATTGGCTACACAGACCTGTGGCATTTCTATTGTTTACAACCCTGGATTTACCTTTGAACTTCTGGCTCTCATTTTCCATGAATTATGATGACATAGCTTGCCAAAATCACAAGATTTCAGGAGTATTCACTTTTTTTCACTTCAAATAAGTAGTTTAAATATAAGTGAATGAGAATAAAAATGGACGTATTGGATCTGTATAAAGCTGTGGAGTGATGTGCCTGCATCCACATATCACAGCAATGAAAATGTTAATATAACCAAGGTACCAAAGTACGACCAGATGTAAAACCCTGCAATGTCCCCTAATTTGATAAAGCTCTGTAATAAATTATGTTGACAACTACAGCTGAATCAAATATCTGATTCTTTCAGGAAGAGACACAAGACTGAAACTGCCTGACATCCCAAAACGGTGAGTGTAATGAATCACACTGGAAAGTAATGCAACATAAAACTTGTTAAAGTGACACTTTTCCCACCTTGGTGGTAAATTAGCTGAACCATATACTGTGTGGGTGTAGTTTTCTGTTTAGTTTTTTTTTCACACCTTCCTTTATCTCGTGTTCATGGTTTATGTGTCTGTTTGCATTGCTGCTCAAACAGGCTCATTTTTTGTTAAAATCTCATCAACTGATCGCTTTAAAGAAGAAATGTAAAACAAAAATGTCTGTCTCTCTCTTCCAGTGGTGGTCCCAGTGGTCCTGATAGAGGTTTGAGTGAGTCTAATGATACATATATCACACGTGAACATCTATTTGGTTTCATTTCCTCCTAAACTAACACTAATAAACAATGATATATTGGAGGCTTCTTCTGTTTGGTTATACGTATAAATTCATTATGTTTCCTTAACTTCAGGTTCGGATATTTATGCAGAGATTCCAGAGGGCACAGATAACTCTGGTGAGTAAAATTTCACTGACTGCTTTCCCTGATATCCCTCCAGCAATATATTGCTTCCAATGCCCCAAAACTAGGCGATCAGTGAAGAAATGTCAGTTCATGTTATTTTGAGACAGAGGTTACGGTTCAATATATTGCAATACTGTAAATAAGGTGATATGTTGTGATTTTTTTCAAATCTAATTTAGGAAAACTGTCATAGTATAATGAACACACCATCAGATACATAAACTCTGAGTTAAAAGTTTTTTGTTTTTTTTGAGAATCGATACAACGTCACAGTTAAAAATATCACAATACGATATTCTTTCGACATTTTCTTACACTCCTAACAAACATGTCAATCTTTAAGTGAACCATCTCCTTCAGGTTGCTCTCTTCCTCCTTGAGAAAGAAACGTGTTGAACAATCCTTACAACACACAAAAAACTTTCCAAACTGCAATTAACAATACCCTGGATTGAACCACAAGAGAAATATAGAAATGGTGCTATCACAAAGTAAAGATGTTGAAATGTTGACTTTTCCCTTGGTGCACTGCAACAGCTGGCTTTTATGTTTTACTGTAAACCTACTGTTAGTTCTGCCACTCAGGTTTCGCTTTCAACCAAACCACCTAACAAGAACCTATAGACCGTTCACAAACCGTTCACAAACCATCTGTTCTGTAATATTTGTATGTTCAGAGAGACACAGAATCTGCAGAGAGGACATTGTTGTGGGTCGGATCCTGGGTGAGGGATTCTTCGGAGAGGTTCACGATGGAATTTATAAAAGCCCGGTGAGTTCGTCTAATGTCCAAGTGTCATCACAGTTCACTCACACAAACCTCCTACTGAGGATCAAAAGATAATCTGTTGGTCACCTTTTAGCTGTAATGTGGAAAAATCATACCACCAAACTGCACCGGTGCTTCATGCCAAAAGTGTGTCCTAACCCGAAGAGCTAAAACATACACTGTCACGGTGGAAGTAATGTATGCATGTGTGTGTTTGTAGACAGGAGAGAGGATTTCTGTGGCCATCAAAACATGCAAGGACTGTTCAGCTGATGTAAAGGAGAAGTTCCTAAGTGAAGCCGGTGAGTATGTAGCTGTTGCAGTGATTCTTTCCTACCAAATCACTTGTGCTTGCACATCTGCAGTCACAGATTCAGCTCACGGGGTTTGTGTGGAGAGCTGTGACGCAACTGCAAAGCCTGACACGCGTTCATGGCAGGAAATGTAACTCTTTCCATAATTAGTTAGACGTAAAATCATTTTTGGCAGCAGAATTTTCCTCACCTGAAAATGTGACTGATGGTTGTTTTAATCCCAGTAAGCTTAAAATAGAAAGGAACAATGTATAAGTATGTAATGACAGATAAGTGGAGGATCTGAATTTGGAACATTTCTGCATGTTTCATCAGTCAGAACATTGCTGTTGTTGACTTCCTGTTGCCTGGTTGTGGCTTCATGTAAAAGCTCAGAGTGGAGGCTGTGGTAGCCTCAGGGTGAGACAAGAGACCTCATTTGATTTTTTTTCTCCTAGCTGACATAGTGCAGCTTTAGAAAGAAAACGAGTAAATCAAGCTAAATTTACTGATGATGTTGTACAGACACAGTTGCTAATCCTTAGGATGTTGTTTAGAGTGACCCGCCATAATATGCTAAATAAAATCCAAATATTAAGTCTGTAAAATGAAGAGTCGAGCCCTGATAGAAGCTGCAATGTTCATCCTACCCAAAAATAGCAAAGAGTGGGACTTAACAATCTACACTGTGATGATTTTGCTGTTCCTATAGCTTTTTCGCTGAGGTCGGCACTTTAGGAAAGGTCACGGTGTACCCTTTTTTTTAATGAATGTGCTCACAAGTTTTGTGGCAATCTGTCCATTGTGTGTTTTGAAATTTCTTGTGTAAAAGTGGAAATTTTTGATCTGATGGTGGTACTGAAGAAATGGTTGTAAGTTGTACCTTCACAGTTCTTCATAAATCTACTTTAAAGAGAGACTTCAGTGCATTTTTACGGGATTTTGAAGTATCGCATTAATAAACTTTGATGGAAATGGCAAATATTGAAGAAACTTTTTATGCTTGGGTGGTTTGCTTTTTAAAAGAAGAGTTAATGCTCTTAATTCACAGTTTGTGCTTTGATTGGCTCTCTATAAAATATGTTCTCTTTTTTTGGTTTTCCGACGGGCCAAAGTGTCTTTGAATGAAGAAGATTATGATTCATCAGCTGCACAAGAGCTGACACATAAAACAGTGGTTAGATTCTGTTTTTTACAATGGTTTTCCTGTCAATTAAAAGTGAAAGCTTGCGGTATTATACATACATAGTAACTGCTATTTCTCGGATGATTCTGGCCAAGGACCTTTGTCTTATTTCATGCCCCTCTCTGCCTCCCACCTGTGTTTCCTATCTGTGTTTTCCGTTCTCTATTAATCAAGGTTAAAATACAGGGTAAGGGGCGTCTGGATAGCTCATCTGGTAGAACTGGCGCCACTTACCAGGGCTGAGTCCTTGCTGCAGTGGCCCAGGGTTCGATCCCCCCCCTTTATGATATGAATAATTTATATAATGCGCTCTGTCTGTCGCAGGCTTGATGAAAGATTTGGATCACCCCCACATTGTGCGTCTGATCGGAGTCATTGAGGTTGATCCTGTCTGGATCGTCATGGAGCTCTATGAACATGGAGAGGTGTGTGGATGTTAATACAGATATTGTAAAAGACGAAAAGTTTCCTACTCAATATCTGTATCACGATCTGTCGTACCCTTTCGGAAATTCAAGATGGAGCTTTCCAATGAAGGAAACTGATCCAAAATGAGTAAATACTAAGTAAACAAATAAATACTGTACGAAGTAAATATAGCGAGTTAAGTCTCACAATATATATAATGTGAGATGAATGTGAATGCAAACTGCACTGTATCTTGTAAAAAGCAGATGTTTCTGTTCCCCTGACAGCTGGGGAACTATCTGGTGCAGCAGCAGTACACCCTGACCATTGCAACGTTAATCCTGTACTGTCTACAAATCTGCAAGGCCTTGGCTTACCTGGAGGGACTCAATATGGTGCACAGGTAACAGAGCAGCCTCATGTATTTGTGAGCCCTTTTGCCAAAAACGGGCCTTCCGCTGTCTTTAGTGTGGAGTATTACCTTTTTTGAATTTCTTGCTTTTACTGTGAAAATTTGGTTTAAACAAGCCTTGGATGGCCTTGTTAGTCTACAGAAACCAGGAAGTATCTAGCTTCTGCGAATATCTACTGAAATACTAAATGTTTGATCTAATTAAATACAAATCTTTTATTTTGGTGCATACACTGTTTTTACTCTGGTTCCCGTCTGTCTGTGTGCCATAGAGATATCGCGGTGAGAAATGTTCTGGTGGCTTCTCCCAAATGTGTCAAGCTCGGTGACTTTGGCCTCTCTCGCTACGTCGACGAACATGAATATTATAAAGGTACACACACACACACACACACACACACACACACACACACAATGTCTGTCGCAGTCTGCTCAGTGAATTGTTCTTGCCTGTTTTTTAAAAAGGCTGAAGTTAATTTTGGTGACATTTGCATGCCTTCACAATGGTTCAATCTTTGTAAATGTGAATGTCCAATCTGTATTCTTGTCCATTTCACATACACTTTAATGTTTCTCCTCTGTGTGCAGCCTCGGTTAGTCGATTACCGATCAAATGGATGGCACCTGAGTCCATCAACTTCAGACGCTTCACCACAGCGAGTGATGTGTGGATGTTTGGTGAGAAACACACTCGTCTGCACACACATGTACAGACTAGTGTGTGTTTTTGAGTGTACGAATATAAATGTAACCTTATATTTTGTTCCTTATGAAGTTATAGTATAGATTATATACTATAGATAATAATAATAATAATAGTTGAAATCTGCCACATTATCCTTGTTAACTGCATTATTTGTCCTGCTAGATTAGAAACTTGACAGGCGTGGGCTAACTCTCTGATTTAGCAAAGGGTAAATTATTCTGGAGGCACACTTGAGACAAAACATCAGAGATTTGTCTCACCAGGACAAAAGCCAATCCAGCTGTGTGTGTTCAACCAGGTGTGTGTGTGTGGGAGACCTTCTCCATGGCCCAGCAGCCGTTCTTCTGGCTGGAGAATGGGCAGGTGATCAACCAGCTGGAGTCGGGAGTTCGGCTCCCCAAACCGCAGCTCTGCCCGCCGGCCATCTACTCCCTGCTCACCCGCTGCTGGGCCTACGAGCCAAACGTCCGGCCCAGCTTCAGCCAGCTCGTCTGCTCCCTGAGGTACACTCACTACTGCACACGCGTATTTCTTTCTTCTATCTGTTTTCAAGGTTCAAAAGTTTAAAGACACTCTGCCAAAGATTCACCTAAATGTGTTTATATTGGTTGGGCGTAAGTTAATACAGTTCACCTTTAAGAACACATCAATATATCATTTTAATGTTACTTTTTGCCTACATTTGGGACTGGGACATCTTTACACACACTAAGTGACGTGTGTGATGTTTGTGTGTTTGACAGCGAGATCCACAGGACTGAGTTAGAGCAGGAGACAGGGCGAGACAGGTCACATCGCAGCTCTATTGTATCATTATGTGACCCTAACCACACAGAGCCTCCACCCAAGGTACTACACACACACATGAAAGAATAATGCATACATATTTGACAGCCCTTTAATAAATGACACAACCTCTCTTTCTCTCTCTCACCAGCCATCCAGAACAGGCAACACCCTTCCTCGGGTCAGGAACACACAGGTGTCTCACACACACACACACACACACACACACACACACACACACACACACACACACACACACACACACAGCTGACCAGCTATTTCAATCCCCTGCAGTGACTTAATGTTCTCTTACAAAGAGAAAACATACTGAATAAAATCTGCAAATGTTCTGAAGCCAAATATAATACTGAAAATCATACAGTGACAATGCACAGCGCAATCGCTTTGTGTCAATATTTTGTACATGCAATGACTGAACCTCTCAAATTACATCCATAGAAAGAAGGAAGTTTGTTCTGCAATGACAGCTGCTTATCAAATCTGTAGGCCAGAGTGCAAAAACTGGATGACTAAGCAACAACGTGGAAGTAAACTGTATTCTCAGGTTCAAATTTCCATATGCAAAATAATTTCCTAGACATTAAGTTAAAGCTGCACAAATCAATCGAACACAAAGATGCATACAAACCACCATGTTTTACGGTTTTAACTGTGCCAGTGTGAAAATAGCAGTGTGTGTGTGTGTGTGTGTGTGTGTGTGTGTAGGGAGCAGACAGGGATAGCAAGCCGATGTGGGACACAGAGAGAGCGCACGTGGCGGACACTTTACAAAGACAAAAAAGGGAGATGCTGATGGATAAAGAGTGGCTGGAGCAGGAGGAGAGACAACTGGTGAGAGAGACCCCCCCCCGTCATTCACTCACACACTCCTGTCAGTGATCATAGTAGAGTGTGCCTTGGGCTGCTTAGCAAAGAAGTTGTGGCCACGATGGTGTGACGAAATGAGGGAAGAGACAAAGTGACGTGTCCAGCAGAAGATTTTTGGCAAGCGCATGACATGACTAAAAGTTATGAAATCTGAGGGTTTACAGGTCGGAAATAGCCTTCAGTAACGTGATAGTATCTTACTAAATTTACCACAACAAACAAAACCCCTGATCATTGCTGCTGTCACTGAAGTCTGCTTCTGTGTTCCTGTAGGATCCAGTTGTGCGACAGGATTCACACAGTAAGGTATGTTTTTGCTTTTATTTCCTCTACCTCTGCTAATTTGTGCTGCAGGGATCTACAAGTTGGAAAGTTTGACTTAGAATAGTTAGTATTTTTTAAGACACATCATAAGTTTGTGTTGAGAGGGAACCGGAGGTGCTAAAATGCCAACTTAGTTCCAGCTTTTAGGACTTATCCTGCAGCACTGTTAAAGCTGCATTAGGCACATTTTGACCACCAGGGGGCAGAGACATACTTCCTAATGTACTGTAGTTCATACACAAGCGTTTTAAATCACCAAACAATTACTTGAAACTTCAAAGTGAAAGAGAAGTTTACAGTACTAATCTGACTTCTTACTTTATATGAGGTTTGAAAATGAAACCTTTTAAAGTGATAAACTCACATCCTCTTTTTCTTGCACTTCTCTTTCTAAGTTGCTGCTACCTCCTGAAAAAAAGCCAGAAAATGGTGAGTCTAGATTAAGAGATTAATTCATCTGGAAACTTTATTAAACACTCATAATGTTTGTGGAGTCTTGTAGCAGTACAACAGAAAAGAACCAAAAATATGAATGTCATATGTATGTACAGGAAATGTGTGGGTGGAGATATGAAACTTTTTCTGTCTCTGTCAGGTCCTCCAGAGAAGCCCCCAATGCCCCCCACAGTCACACAGGTAAAACAAAACTTTGGTAGAATATATATTTAGACATGTTTCTTTAATTAAGAAAAGAACGATCAAGCAGTAAAGACGACCACAATAGTTGCATGGCTGACAATTGTAGGTTTGAAAAGTGGAGCTATGTATTAAATTTGGTCATTAAAGAGTACATTTTGTGTCGTTGTAGCCTCGGCCCACAGCTGAGCTGGACCGATCAGGTGATCAGGTTTACACCGGCGTCATGGCGATGGTAAAGCAGGTGGTCCAGTTGAAGAATGATGTCAACACACTGCCCGCCTCAGAGTATCCCAACGCTGTCAAAGTAGGTGCAAGTGTGTGCTTCAGTGTGCGTACACTACTCAGATTAATGTTTTTGTTGTTTTGTTTTTGTGAATATCCTATTTAACAAGACTGTTCTCGATAACACTTGAAAATTGACAAAGATGGTGAAGGTTTGTGGCATGAATCAGCTGCAACCTGCTCATGAAATTTAGGTCAAAAAGTCGTACAGCTCCTGTCAAACAAATATTGCAAGTGACATTTTGAGTTCTGACATTTCCAGTTGTTTTCTACGAGAGCCATTTGGTGTGCAGATGTTTCTGTTTCATAGACTGTTTTTTGATTCAGCACCCATCTACGTTGGTCTTTTTCATCACGTTTATGGTCAACATGAAGAAATATCCCATAGACTAAGAGCCTTTAATGCCATCTTTCAGATATATTAGTGAACAGGGGAGGGCACTGTTGTGTCACAGCAGACAGACCTAAAGCCTGAGTTTCTGTCAGGTGAGATGGAGGGAGTTTTTTTGTTTTAATGCCGCTATTTTTCCTTCTTCTACTCCCTCTTCCACCTCCCGTCCTCCTTCTTCCCTCCCCCCATCACACCCACCACCTGTTTTTGCCTCCCTCCCTCCCTCAGGCCGTGGGTATCACTCTCCGTAGCCTGATTCAGAGGGTCGATGAGATCCTGCCCTCTCTGCACAGCTCTGTCACAACAGAGGTAGGCCTCACTTCGTCCCTCTTTGCATCGACCACTGTCCTCATTGTTTTGAGAAGGTGTATGTGCATGCAGTCGTTAGACCAGATGTAGCTTGATTGTTTGATTTGAGATGGCATCTGCTGTGCATTAAAATAGGACAAGGATACAGTATCCAAGGACGGTTAAATGTTTCATATATGTTCATACATGTTTCACATGTACTCTTCTTTGTGAAGATATTTCTTTTTTTCCATTTACTTACTTAGAGAGATAGTCACTTGTACTTTCTTTTCTAGCAGTCGTAGCTCACTGTAGATTATAGCAATTAGTGTCTTATTGCAGCCGGAAACTTTTGGGTACTAAAATAATCGAACATCTGATCAGTTCTGAACTATTGCTGCAGTATACCATATTCTGAGTTCCTGTTAGGGTTTCTAAATATAACTTTCAGAAAAGCATTGTTAATAGTGACACCAATGGCCGTTGTGAACTGCAGTCAGCATCCTGTTGCTCATGCTCACGCTCTGTACAAAGTGTGTTGGCCAAGCCACACTGAGTAATGTTATTCGGCGTCTCAACCAGCACTTAAAACCAAAAGCTAGGAGTCTTATATGATATAAATGCATTCACATTTCTATGCAGTTCATATAGTTAGAGAACAATAGAAATTGCACTATTTAGGTTTACGTAACCTATTAACAAAAGCACACTTAGCCATACAAGAATGAATCCAATCTTTGAAAACTGTATCATGTGATCGTCTCTCCTCCACCGTCTCAGATCGAGGGCACCAAGAAGCTGCTGAACAAAGATTTAGCAGAGCTGATCAATAAGATGCGACTGGCCCAGCAGAACTCCATAACGTCACTGAGGGAGGAATGTCAGCGGCAGATGTTGGCAGCCGCTCACACTCTGGCACTGGATTCCAAAAACCTGTTGGATGCTGTGGACCAGGCCCGAGTCCGGGCCAACCTAGCCAAGCCCAAACCTGCCTCACAAGATGAAGAGGACGGCATGGAATGAGGATAGAGCATGCATGTGCCCTGTTGATCAAATGGACTGTCTGTTATCAGATTTTGACAAAAGCTTTGCTCCCCTGAGAATGTGCAACACTTTCTGCTGTTGAAAGATGTTATAATATATATGAATTTTCTCCTGAACTGAGCATTTATTGAAGCTGAACAAATCAAACAACCACAATGTATAATAGTGATAAGGTTTGTACTGTTTTTTTATTCTTTTTATTATTAAAGTCAGTGACATTCTGCACTTTCTATGTTATAGTTTTTTCCTTTTGTGTCATGAGTGAACATCAACATTAATGCAATCAGTGGTCTGCACTGTACAGACACTTAATGCAATTTTATATCAGAGTTACAAGAATTGCTTTAAACAGCTTATTCAGGCTGCAAACAGCACAGGCAGGAAGGGCGTATAAAGGATAGTAGTATAAAGAATAACTCTGTCTAAACACACAGAGCCCCACTGTGCTTGCAATATCAGTCACTCTGAGAGATCTGAGGTCACGTACAGTAAGTTTGATTGCTAACAGTAATTAGTTACACTACTCATATTACTTTTCTGCTACTCCCCACAGGATTGGTAATTGTGATAATTTCCAGACACTAAATGGAAGCGTTTCCATCTTCTAACATCTTCCAGGATGTGATTGGATTGTTGGATTTCAAATCAGTAGGGGGTTACAACAAAACTACGTTTTTTTGGGGGGAGATAACTGTAATATTATCACTGACATTTAATTAGTAATTAGTTAAACTAAAGTAATATTATTACTGTAATATCCCAGCAAAGATGTGTATGTTGGTATTAGATGGGCAGAAATATGGGCCCTATATGACATTGTCTGCTGATTCCATAATGGCCCCATGTCAGTATCCCACATGGCCCACATGCAGAATTACACTGGGTGTTAGGTGGGACCCAGGTGGGCCCCATTTGTGTTGCCCACCCCGAGCCCAGCCCTCTTTTCCCATTAGTTATCCAACTAGGACCCATATAGGGAGCCCACATGGGTTCAGCCTACTTAGTTCACCCAAGTGGGCCCCAGACAAGCTGCCCATTTAGGGCCCATACCCACTTGGTACCCATGTAGCCAGAGCATATGGTAACCCAACAATGGCTACGATAAGAAGTTTTATGTTTGCAGTAGAATCCACTTTGTCTCTGTCTGTTGATATAGTGTTGCAGTCTGTAAAATATGGACTAAATTGAGGAGGAGGACATTTTGGATTACACTCCAGGAGGGTTTGTATGAAGTTCTTTTTTTCAGCTGTAATATCTTTTCACACTGGAATCAAGTGTTGCCTTACCTCCGTCGACAATAAACCTTTCACAGCTTTCACCATATTGGGTGAGTGTCACTGTAATGTACAGACTGGATCTTCAAGTTCTGTCTTGTCTTTTGAGAGCATATCATTATTTGTTACCTAATGAAGGCTATCTATAGAAGCAGAAGCAGGTTTGAGCAGGACAGAATGTAGATTCTGCTTCTGTTGTTGCCAAATAATCTAATCCCGCACACATACTCTGGCCTTTCTGAACACAAGCAGTTAAAGACAAGCACATTCAAATATATTTCTGCATGACATTGAAAACGTTAGAGTCTGCATGTTCACCGGTCGGTCAGAGTAAGTCAGAACTTACAAACATTACTGTACGGATTTTTCCATTATTTAACCCTCCGAAAAGGCTTACCAGGAAGCACACAATGTTATGACTCGTGTTTGTCTAATTTTATTTAGGTCATAAACCTGAAATACAACAAACAAATAATGACAATATATTATTCAAATATACCATGTAAATATATTATTCAAATAATATAATATAATAATAATAATGTAAATAATGAAATCAAAGAAGCCTGCAACACCATCAAAATGTGGCAAATCTGGCTCAAAACAACATTGACTACATCACCCAGAATGCCTAGCGCCAGAGCAGCATGCACACAGCGACTCTCCGCCGTCACTGGTTGCTATGGACGCTGTCACAGAACACAGAACCCATGCCACCACGTGCCTCGTCCAAAGGATTCACATACAGGTGCGCATGCGCACATCACATAACATATCTGAGCATTGAAGAAACTTAAAGAAATCACTCGTTCCCATTTTAATTGAACACATCAGACCCATTTGCTTCTGTTTTTTTGTTGTTTTTTTTCCCCTGAGTGAGCTAAAAGTCTCAACAATTACATTTACATATCTTAAATCCAGGTTTTTCTGTTCGGTCACAATTTAAGGATATGAGTGAAGATGTTTTTTCTTTTCTAAAAGGGAGTACTGTGGACACCAAAAGTCTGCATGTGACCAAGGTTTGCAGATTTATTATTCCCTTAACCTGAATGCAGGTTCCTGATCAAGTAATCCCTTGTTTTCAACACTTTCCTGTTGCAGTTGAGTCTAGATGCAGCATTTTGTAATTATTGAGTGCTTTTAGACTTGATGCAAGAGTTCAATATGAAGTACTACCAAAACAGGAAAAAGGACTGAATCGTATGTGTCTTGACAGAGTTTCCTATCTTGTAATTTACAACCACATTTCTTTGTAAGTGCAGAGTTCCCGCATATCTGGCTTCAGCTGGAAAATCCAGCTGTGTTACATGATCCTTTAAAACAACCCTTCATTCTGGAAATGCAAGTTTTCTGCAGAGTAATGGATTTAACTCTAATCATCAATGGCAGAACAAACATTTTGCGTCACTGTGACACTGTTTTCTTTTAAGGCCGTCTTAGATTTGAACCCTCCACATTGAGATTATTATTGAAGAAAGTGACTTTCCATAACAAACATGGTTCTTCTAAAAACAACCCTTTCTGTTTTCTGTTGCCAGGTAATGCCATAAACATATTCAACAATATGGGAAACAAATGATCAATTCAATTAAAATAAAATTTTGATGGTTCCTTTATGCTCAAAAACTCACAAACCAAATCAAAGCATTATGAAAGGCTTTCAGATGTTTCTACACCCGCAGGAACGCCCCTCACCATTCTTTTGTAACACCTCCGTGTTTAAAAGGCGGCTGTTCAGGTCAGGGCAGTCAGCAGCCGTCTCTCCACTCTGACAGCAGAAAGCAGCAAACATCAGGATCCACTCTCCAGGTGAGGACTGCCACCCTTACCTCAAAGATAATTATTGTAGTTTTGTGTTTTCATTAGTTTTTGTTCTTGATCTTGTTATTAATTTTCAATTCCCTTTAGTTTCAGAGTGACTTTGCTTGTTTCAGTTTAGATTTATTGTTTAAAATGTTCAGTTTAGTTTAGGTTTTATTAGTTTCAGTGTTAGATTAGTTAGTTCAGTGTTTTTTACGATAATATGGAGGTATTTGTAAGGGGAAAGATATTACAATACAAACACATTGACTCATAGTCATTTAGTCTCATAAACATCTGTTATATAAACACATGCACCAACATCTCCTCGTGGTTGTTTGTAGTACACAATATGTTTTTTTTCTAAAGTCTAGTTTTTGTTTTTATTTCAGTTGTGAAATAAAAAATGTTTTTCTCAACTTTTTTTTATAACTTTAATAACACTGATTGCTTTTTCAAATGTTGAAATGTTGTTGTAATTGCTTAAAAGATCTAAACTGATGGGTAAGAAACCTGAGAACCAGTTTCCAACCGCATAATACAAGAAATCTCACAATTACCTTCACAATGAATAATTAATTAATAATAAATAATAATACATTAAAATATAATAATAAACAAATGCCTCTTTAAGAAGGAAATGTGTTTTACGAGGGTTTCAGTGAACAAAATAAACCAAATGGCATTAAGATCTGCCCTGATGCAGATAAGCTACAGAGGGGTTACCCACACTAACAGGTAATGTGAATAACCCTCCAGTCAACTCAGAGGAACTTTGACATTAAGCTTCAGTGAATCTGGGAAATGGGGAATTGAAGTGACAGCAAGTAGGAGAGATAAAGGACTGCTGCAGGGTTTGCATGAATTCTTTTGAGCGATTAAATAAACGCTACAAACTCCTCAACCCCGCCACACCCAATCGATCATATTACATACTCATGTTGCACGCACAAGCGTTGTTCAAACCCACAGTACAGTACTTTAATTTCTGTTCTACGCTTGGGATGCCAAACTTCTTCTTGCTGACTGAGGGAAAAACACACGGCTTGACTTTTTGATGTTGCAGGCAAAATGGCACCTAGAGAATATTTTACTTCCTGTAAGGATCATGTTGTTCAATTACAATGTTGGAACCAGCAGACAGAACTTTGTGTACATAATATTAGATCTGTGAACTACTAATCTGCCTATTTATAATTGTAGACCATGACTACAAGATATAATCAATAAAACAGCTTATAAACCCTGTAAAGTATGTGTTATTAAGTTTGAACATTTTCTTGTTATTGAATGTAGGATGAAGAAGAAATTGATCCTCGACGTGGACACAGGGGTTGATGATGCTCAGTCCATCATGGTGGCCTTGGCGGACCCTGATGTGGAGGTTTTGGGGATCACATGCTGCCATGGCAACACAACCCTGGAGAATGTCCTCAAGAACACACTGCGTGTCCTGAAAGTCTGCAACAGGCTGGATGTACGTTGTAAGATGGGTGTGACAACAGAAAATGATGCATGTCAATACAAGTTTGGTTAGGCTATGGTAAAAAGCTAGTACTGGGTCACACACTGAAGCAGTTCAGTATGTGTATGCTGGATTCATATTTTAGTATTTTACTGATTTAACTTCGGCTTTGCAGATATAACCCATACATGACGCTATATAAAGCTTTATCATGCTTAACAGATCCCAGTGTACCGTGGTTGTTCAGTGCCACTACTGGCCCGTAAACAACATGCAGGAGATTACCACGGGAAGGACGGGCTGGGCGATGTCCCGGATCCAGACGCTCCAGGCCTAGAGCTGCTGCAGAAGAAGAAAGCTGTGCAGGCCTTGATCAAGATTGTGAAAGAGAACCCTGGAGAGGTGAGACAAACACAAAGAGTTCATCTTGCTTGGTTGCTTGGTTTACTCATCTAAAATTATCATGATGTGATTGTGAGATACTAAGTCATTATTTTGATATACAAAGTCATTATTTCGAGAGAAAAAAAAGGGGCCATTCTTTTCGATACTAAGTCATTACTTTGGAAAGGTTTCTGCCATTGGTTTCATGTGGAGATATTTGACTGGATACCTGAAAATCTGTATGAACATAATTTTTAGATCACAGGGTACTCTAAGTCTTTGAATACCGTTATCACGTTTTTCAATCATCATCCTCTGCTGATCTCACGATAAAGCCATTAAAAGATCATCAAAATGTGTGTTGCTCTGATGTTGCTGTCTACAGGTGACTCTCGTGGCCACGGCTCCCCTCACTAACCTGGCTGTTGCAGTGCAACTGGACCCTTCCATCTCTAAGAAACTGAAGGCGCTCTACATCATGGGTGGAAACATTGAGTGTATGTTATCTGTTGTTAATTTTGAAATATTTATTCAAATTGTGTCATTTCCATCGCTGCACTTGTATTACTGAGAATGATGACTGTGTGTGCAGCCAGGGGTAACACCACAGTGTGTGGAGAGTTTAACTTTGTGGCTGACCCTGAGGCTGCCTACGTTGTGCTGGACCGCTACACCTGTCCCACCTATATCGCCACCTGGGAGTTCACCTGCAGGAACAGCCTGCCATGGGTGAGCCTGAACACATTACCCTTCATGTACCCTTCAATGCTTTAAATAAGCTTACAGACAATTATTTTAACATGAACACTCTCTCTTTTCCTTCTTCAGGCTTTCTGTGACCAGTTGCTGGACCAAAAAACTGAGAAGGCCGCCTTCATGAAAGATATTTCAGCCCTTTCGAGGAAGGTAAGAGTGTGCAGATAATGATGATATGAGGAAAAAAAGAGTTTATTGTGTTGAAACTGACAAAACAGATGCATTTCATACCACATCCTTAACTGTGAGGTTATACATTGCAGGAATGCAACACTGAGCATGTTTGCTCGAGCAGATATCCCCACAGTGTCTTCAGAAGGGTTATTAGGCACTCAGTGTTCTTACAGCGTCTCTTTATTGCATTTTCCTTATGATTATACAGCATTTCACATGTTTGAAAAGTAAAAATACATTTTTAAAAAGTACATAACACACAACAGACTTTGTTAGAGAACCCCCAAATCCTACACCCAAAATGTGCAATTTGTTAAATTTTTGCATTAAACCCACCAAACTTTTACTTGTTTTTATTCTGATATGATTGACATGATTAAGTGCTATGAGAGTAATTACAAGGTGTACACATTGTTCTCTATGCCAATAAATAAGGGGACAAAACTGAAAGATTTGATGTTTGGGGGCCCTCTAGTGGCACCTGTGAGTCTGCTTATGGCAAGGTCCTCTTCTAGTCCTGTCAGTGCTATATGATGCTCAGTTACAACATTCTAAATGTGTCTTCATGATGTGTTGTTCCTGCAGAAAGCCAATTCAGCAGAATATCAAAAGGAGGTCACTGAAGGAAAAGGGTTCAATGCCTGTGACACCTACGCCATGGCTGCCGCCGTCAATGATTCATTAATAACAGAGTCTGAGGAGGTGAGCATCTACTGCTTTTTTGTCTTTAAAGTATAAACCTTCAGTTTAAATCATTATTCCAAAACGTACTGTGTTCCTCCACCAGCTTGCAGTGACAGTGGAGTTGGAAGGGAACTACGCCCGAGGCATGATGGTGCTGGACTACATGCAACTGCTGAAGAAGAAAAACAAGGCTTTCATCATAAAGAAGGTTGACTTGGAGAAGTTCAAGCAAATGTTAATGAATTCATTGAAGTAGAGTGATACTGTAACAAGGTGAAGGCATGGATTTGCTCCCCAAAAACAAATAAAAATGGTGTGTGAAAACACAATATTACACAATATTACAATACACAACATTTTCTGGTGTGTACTTATATTATGCATATGTACACAGAGTGAGGTTTATAAAATGGTTTGCCCAGTTTGGTGAGGAAGAACTTGACTGGTTTGCATGGAGCACTGACCTTTGGGATGAACTGGAAGTCGCAACATCAGCTGAATTTTTCTTTTGTAAAGCTGGCCTGCAAAACAAGAAACATTCTTATGTTCATTCTAGGAAAAACACACCCATTCAACTATATTTAGAATACACATTTATTGTCACACTGTTCCTGTCACGATTCTGAGACTGAACCCAAAAGCAGACTGAGACTGGTAGTAGTGAACACAAAGTCTTTATTTCTTTGGTGTGACGGAGGGTGATCTGGAAGCTGACTGAAGTCAGGGGTGTGGGTCCGGGGATGAAGGTGGTAGAGGAAAACCATTGTGGAGAGCTGGCAGACAGGCAAATCTGGTGGCAGAGGAAACCATTATCAGAATTTGGTAAGCTGGCTGGCAATCAAAAGACTACACTGGCTAACACGTTCAAAGGAGCTGAAGCAAGGCACACGACATACTGTGTGCGATGCAACGATCCGGCAGGAACTGGATGTCAGCCAGGCTTCTTATAGTGGTGAGGTGCAGACTTGATTGAAGACAGGTATGCTTGATTGTGGGTGACCAGCAGGTGAGTGAAGACGGAGAGAGAGGGCAAGGGGGAAAGACTGACGACTGTGGGATTGATGACTCCAGCACGAAAGGTCCAATGAATCTGGATGACGATCCAAATGATGATTTTTAGAGTCAGATTTCAAAGGCAGATCCTTGGTTGAAAGCCATACCTTATCGGCAGGTGTATATGTAGGAGCAGGTTTGCCGTGACGGTTAGCTGGTAACGACCTGAGGCTCTCAACAAGGCAGAACAGGCTCGGTGACAGGTCTTGTGTGCTTGAATGGAAGGGACTGGTATGTCTTTCTCCTGAGATGGAAAGAGTGGAGGTTGATAACCATAAAGGCACTGGAATGGTGACATACCTGAGGCCAAGTTGATGGAGCAGATGGTGCTGGTGGTCTCCAGTTTCTGGTTTGCCCTCTCAGCTTGACCACTGGTTTGGGGATAGAAGCCAGACGATAGTCTGATGGTGACTGACCTTTTCAGGTGAGTCATTGTCAGACACATCGTCCATTAAATGATCAGGCCCGTCAGGAGAGGAGAGGATCCTAACAGGCCAAGCTACCATACCTTTGTCTCCCAGACCTCGAACCCAGCTGCATGCCACACTCACCTGGAAGCTCCCTCACATGAGCATGAATTGGTATTGATAGAAAACCAGTCATTCGTGTAACCCTCAAGACATTCATTAAAGTGGAAATATTCCAACTATTCATTTATAGATCAGTCAGAAGTTTAGTAAACACCTTTAGTACATCGCTTTAGCTGACATTTTCACATTTGAGAGACCTGTCAAACTACTTTAGTTATCACAAAATCCATCAAAATTGTGCCATATTTGCACACTCTGGAATAAGCATTGAGCAAAATTATTTTGTTCCCGCAAAAAATAAAAATAAAAATTAGGAGCAAATGCCTTATACATCTAGGGAATAATAGTTGTCACAGCGACAGCTTTCATTGACATCAACCATATGTTCCACTGGCTTTTCAGCTCCTTGCACTAATTCATCATAGCAGCACGCAAAGTTCCTGTCTGGTCTCAATAACATTTTCCTTTACATGAAACACATTAAAAGTGTGGGATTCTCTCAAAGTCAGAGTATTATTTATCCCGAGATTATTAATGATACTGTGCTGGAATGATACATGTAATCACAGATGTGCACAGTGTTCTCATTTAGGGGGGCAAGTATGAACACGTGACAAAATCGAAAAAGTGCAGAGTGGTTGGTCACATCCTTCATCCAAAAAGCCTCAACACCAAGCTCAACCAAACAGTACAGCCCGGGATGATGAAGTCTCTTGCAGATGTGCAAAAAAATGGCATTAAAGGTAATCTTCACAAACTTGTAATTAAATCTACAAGTTGGAAAGTTTGAGTTAGAATAGTTAGTATTTTTTAAGACACATCTTAAGTTTGTGTTGAGAGGGAACCGGAGGTGCTAAAATGCCAACTTAGTTCCAGCTTTTAGGACTTATCCTGCAGCACTATTAAGGCTGCATTAGGCACATTTTGACCACCAGGGGGCAGAGACATACTTCCTAATGTACTGTAGTTCATACACAAGCGTTTTAAATCACCAAACAATTACTTGAAACTTCAAAGTGAAAGAGAAATTTACAGTACTAACCTGACTTCTTACCTGATATGAGGTTTGAAAATGAAACCTTTTAAAGTGATAAACTCACATCCTCTTTTTCTTGCACTTCTCTTTCTAAATTGCTGCTACCTCCTGAAAAATGCAAGAGAGTCAGGATTAAGAGATTCATTCATCAATTCATAATTTCTTAAACAAACCTTGTGCATTCATAATGTTTGTAGAGTCTTGTAGCAGCACAACAGAAAAGAACAAAAATATGAATGTCCTATTTATGTGCAGGAAATGTGTGGGTGCAGATATGAAGCTTTCCTGTCTTTGTCAGGTCTTCCAGAGAAGCCCCCAATGCCCCACACAGTCACACAGGTAAAGCAAGACGATATAACGAAAATATATATTTAGACATGTTTCTTTATTAAGAAAAGAACGATCAAGCAGTAAAGACGACCACAATAGTTGTATGGCTGACAATTGTAGGTTTGAAAAGTGGAGCTATGTATTAAATTTGGTCATTAAAGAGTACATTTTGTGTCGTTGTAGCCTCGGCCCACAGCTGAGCTGGACCGATCAGGTGATCAGGTTTACACCGGCGTCATGGCGATGGTAAAGCAGGTGGTCCAGTTGAAGAATGATGTCAACACACTGCCCGCCTCAGAGTATCCCAACGCTGTCAAAGTAGGTGCAAGTGTGTGCTTCAGTGTGTGTACACTACTCAGATTAATGTTTTTGTTGTTTTGTTTTTGCGAATATCTTATTTAACAAGACTGTTCTTGATAACACCTAAAAAATATTGGTAAAAATATGGTGAAAGTTTGTGGCAGTCAAGGAAAGGGTTCATCCTCTGGGAAGCAGAATCAGCTGCAACCTGCTCATGAAATTTAGTTTAAAAAGCTGCACACCAAATAGCTCCTGTTAAAGTTTTTTTAGTTTTTTACATTTCCAGTTGTTTTCTACGAGAGCCATTTGATGCGCGGGTGTTTCTGTTTCATAGACAGTTTTTTGATTCAGCACCCATCTAAGTTGGTCTTTTTCATCATGTTTATGGTCAACATGAAGAAATATCCCATAGACTAAGAGCCTTTAATGCCATCTTTCAGATATATTAGTGAACAGGGGAGGGCACTGTTGTGTCACAGCAGACAGACCTAAAGCCTGAGTTTCTGTCAGGTGATGGAGGGAGTGAAAAAGCATCTCAAATTGATCGCTGGATGTGTAAATCTCAGTTTACAGATCAGTATAGATTTACACAAGTCTCTTCTTTTTCCTCAGCTGACCCCATGGGGGCATAGATTATGCCTTTTTTGTTTTAATACCGCATTTTTTCCCTTCCCCTCTACCTCCTGCTCCCAACTCTTTCCCTCTTCCACCTCCTGTCCTCCTTCTTCCCTCCCCCATCACACCCACCACCTGTTTTTGCCTCCCTCCCTCAGGCCGTGGGTATCACTCTCCGTAGCCTGATTCAGAGGGTCGATAAGATCCTGCCCTATCTGCACAGCTCTGTCACAACAGAGGTAGGCCTCACTTCCTATCTCTTTGCATCGACCACTGTCCTCATTGTTTTGAGAAGGTGTACGTGCATGCAGTCGTTAGACCAGATGTTGATTTGAGATCCAATCCAATCCAATCCAATCCAACTTTATTTGTTAAGCACTTTAAAAACAACCAAAGTTGACCAAAGTGCTGTACGGAGAATAAATAAGACATCATAAATGTAGACAGTGATGGTGATGATGAAGACCACTGTGAGGAACATAGACAGTGATGGCGACAACACTGGAAAAGATGGCATCTGCTGTGCATTAAAATAGGACAAGGATACAGTATCCAAGGACGCTTAAATGTTTCATATATGTTTGTTTCACATGTACTCTTCTTTGTAAAGATATTTCTTTTTTTTATTTACTTACTTAGAGAGATAGTCACTTGTACTTTCTTTTCTAGCAGTCCTAGCTTACTGTAGATTATAGCAATTAGTGTCTTATTGCAGCCGGAAACTTTTGGGTACTAAAATAATAGAACATTGATCAGTTCTGAACTATTGCTGCAGTATACCATATTCTGAACTCCTGTTAGTGGTTCTAAATGTAACTTTCAAAAAAGCATTGTTAATAGTGGCACCAATGGCCGTTGTGAACTGCAGTCAGCATCCTGTTGCTCATGCTCACGCTCCGTGTCGAGCATCATCCTGGGCATCCTGGACATGAGTCTTGTATGATATAAATGCATTCAAATTTCTACGCTTTTCATATAATTAGAGAACAATAAAAATTGCACTATTTAGGTATATATTATATTAACGAAATCACACTTTGCCATAAAGAACTGAATCCAATCTTTGAAAACTGTATCATGTGATCGTCTCTCCTCCAGGGTCTCAGATCAAGGGCACTAAGAAACTGCTGAACAAGGATTTAGCAGAGCTGATCAATAAGATGCGACTGGCCCAGCAGAATTCCATAACGTCACTGAGGGAGGAATGTCAGCGGGAGATGTTGGCGGCCACTCACACTCTGGCACTGGATTCCAAAAACCTGTTGGATCCTGTGGACCAGGCCAAGCCCAAACCTGCCTCACAAGATGAAGATCACAGCGGGGAATGAGGAGGAAGCACGCAAATACCCTGTTGATCGAATGGACTGGTCTGTTATCGTATTTTGACAAAAGCTTTGTTCCCCTGAGAATGTGCAACACTTTCTGTACTCATGCTGTCGAAAGATGTTATGAATATTTGAATTTTCTCCTAAACTGAGAATTTCTTGAAACTGAACAAATCAAACAACCACAATGTATAACGGTGAGCCCACATGGGTTCAGCCTACTTAGTTGACCCAAGTGGGCCCCAGACAAGATACCCATTTAGGACCCATACCCACTTGGTACCCATGTAGCCAGAGCATATGGTAACCCAACACTGGCTATGATAAGAAGTTGTATGTTTGCAGTAGAATCCGCTTCGTCTCTGTTATGGCAATTTTTAAGAACCTTTACAACCCTTTGACCTGGTCATGTAAAACCATACGCAACTGTTGAAGAGGCTATTATATGCATATAACCTTTAGCCCTGTTTCTATCTACACTCTATGTCCCAGTAAACAGTGGGATGTTGAGAGTTCACAAAGAAGCCAAGGACATGATCATCTCACCACACTATCTGTCTGTTCCACACTTAGGAATGTGTAACTGTGTTAGAGTGACGCTCCAACAGGGATAAAACCATACTGCTTCTGCCAATCGGGGCTCTTTCGGACTTTCACATACGAGAGTGTGTGACGGTTGGGTTGAGACCATTCATGGATGAATAAAACCTTACAGAAAGACAAGATCATACTTTGTATGCTTTATTAAACAAGTTGCCACCACATCTCTGTCTGTTGATATAGTGTTGCAGTCAATAAAATTTGGACTAAATTCAGGAAGACCACCCCACATGGAAACAGTGCTTTTAGGATTCCACTGTAGGAGGGTTTGTTTTTGTACGTTTTCACACTGGAATCAAGTGTGGCCTTACCTCCGTCGACAATAAACCTTTCACAGCTCTCAAGCAGCAGAGTGTTGCTGTTTGATGTAGGTTCATATTGGGTGAGTCGCACTGTAATGTACAAACTGGTTCTTCAAGTTCTGTTTTATTCTCTAGAGAAAACGTTGCATTGTTTATTTTTATAACATCTTTATGGTGAAACAGAGGCAGGTTTGAGCAGGCTCTGAGGAGGGGCAAACCACCAAACTGCCATTAGACAGAATGTGGATTCTGCTTCTGTTGTTGCCAGATAATCTCTTACTTTCACTTTAAGAGCCGCACACATACTCTGGCCTTTGTCAATACAAGCAGTTAAGGACAAGCACACTCAAACGTTTTCTGCAATAACATTGAAAACTGCATGTTCACCGGTAGGTCAAAGTAAGTCAGAACTTACAAGCATTACATTCACATATCTTAAATCCAGGTTTGTCTGTTTGGTCACAATGTAAGGATATGAGTGAGGATGGTTTCATAAAATAATCGAACATCTGACCAGTTCTGAACTATTGCTGCAGTATACCATATTCTGAACTCCTGTTAGTGGTACTAAATGTAACTTTCAAAAAAGCATTGTTAATAGTGACACTATTGCCGTTAAGTGAACTGCAGTCAGCATCCTGTTGATCCTGGGCATCGGCCAAAAGTGACATATACACCAGACTGACCGCTGGGAGATATATGATCATATTTACAATAATGGTACTATCAGCAGTGCTCCTTTATTTTCTTTGAAGCATTTACTGTATGCTAATAACTAGCTTGCCATTTGTAAATTACCCCATAAGCCAAAACCATGAAGCAACCAAAGAAAAGCTCTGAGACTTGTATGATATAAATGCATTCAAATTTCTACGCTTTTCATATAATTAGAGAACAATAAAAATTGCACTATTTAAGTAAACATAATCTATTAACAAAATCACACTTTGCCATAAAGAACTGAATCCAATCTTTGAAAACTGTATCATGTGATCGTCTCTCCTCCAGGGTCTCAGATCAAGGGCACTAAGAAACTGCTGAACAAGGATTTAGCAGAGCTGATCAATAAGATACGACTGGCCGAGCAGAATTCCATAACGTCACTGAGGGAGGAATGTCAGCGGCAGATGTTGGCGGCCGCTCACACTCTGGCACTGGATCCAAAAACCAGTTGGATCCTGTGGACCAGGCCAAGCCCAAACCTGCCTCACAAGATGAAGATCATGGCGGGGAATGAGGAGGAAGCACGCGAATGCCATGTTGACTGATCTGTTATCGGATTTTGACATAAGCTTTGTTCCCCTGAGAATGTGCAACACTTTCTGTACTCATGCTGTTGAAAGATGTCACAATATATTTGCATTTTCTCCTAAACTGAGCATTTCTTGAAACTGAACAAATCAAACAACCACAATGTATAATGGTGAGCCCATATGGGTTCAACCTACTTGACCCAAGTGGGCCCCAGACAAGATGCCCATTTAGGGCCCATACCCACTTGGTACCCATGTCGCCAGAGCATAACCCATATGGTAACCCAACACTGGCTAAGATAAGAAGTTGTATGTTTGCAGTAGAATCCACTTTGTCTCTGTCTGTTGATATAGTGTTGCAGTCTGTAAAATTTGGACTAAATTCAGGAAGACCACCCAACATGGAAACAGTGCTTTTAGGATTCCACTGTAGGAGGGTTTGTTTTTGTACGTTTTCACACTGGAATCAAGTGTGGCCTTACCTCCGTCGACAATAAACCTTTCACAGCTCTCAAGCAGCAGAGTGTTGCTGTTTGATGTAGGTCCATATTGGGTGAGTGTCACTGTAATGTACAGACTGGATTCTTCAAGTTCTGTTTTTCTCTAGAGAAAACATTGCATTGTTTATTTAACTTATTTATGGTGAAGCAGAGGCAGGTTTGAGCAGGCTCTGAGGAGGAGCAAACCACTCAGAGAACGTGACAAAAGCCATTAGACAGAATGTGGATTCTGCTTTTGTTAATAATAATAATAATCTCTTACTTTCACTTTAAGAGCCGCACACATACTCTGGCTTCTCTCAATACAAGTAGTTAAGGACAAGCACACTCAAACGTTTTCTGCAATGACACTGAAAACTTTAGAGTCTGCATGTTCACTGGTAGGTCAGAGTAAGTCAGAACTTACAAGCATTACATTTACATATCTTAAATCCAGGTTTACCTGTTTGGTCACAATTTAAGGATATGAGTGAGGATGGTTTTTCTTTTCTAAAAGGGAGTACTGTGGACACCAAAAGTCTGCATGTGACCAAGGTTTGCAGATTCATTCTTCCCTTAACCTGAATGCAGGTTCCTGATTAAAACAGCCATGAAATCCCTTGTTTTCAAAACCTTGCCGTTGCAGTCTAGATGCAGAATTTTGTAGTTATTTGTCCTCTAAATGCTTGATGCAAGAATTCAATATGAAGTTCTACTAAAACAGGAAAAAGGACTGACTCATCTGTGTCTTAAGAGAGATTAATATCTTGTAATAATCACATTTCTTTGGTAGTACAGATCATCAAGGCATATTTGGCTTCAGCTGGAAAGTCTGGCTGTGCTTCATGATAAACAACCCCTTCAATATGGAAATGTAAGTTCGCTAAAGAATAATAGATTTAACTCTAATCATCAATGTCAGGACACTGTTTTACGGGGAAAAAAACAAATCAATTCAATTCAAATTACATTTTGATGGTTGATGCTTGAAAACTAACAAACAAACCAAATCAAAGCATTTTAAAAGGCTTCCAGATGTTTCTACACCTGCAGCAACGCCCCTCACCATCCTATTGTAACACCTCCATGTTTAAAAGGCGGCTGTTCAGGTCAGGGCAGTCAGCAGCCGTCTCTCCACTCTGACAGCAGACAGCAGCAAACATCAGGATCCACTCACCAGGTGAGGACTGCCACCCTTACCTTAAAGATACAATTGTTTGTATAATTATTTGTTTTTGATCTTGTTTTTAATTTTCAGAGTGGCTTTGCTTGTTTCAGTTTAGATTTATTGTTTAAAATGTTCACTTAAGTTTAGGTTTTATTAGTTTCAGTGTTAGTTTTAGTTATTATTATTTTTATTATTATTATTATCATTACTACTACATGGGGGTATTTGTAAGGGGAAAAATATTACAATACAAACACACTGACTCACAGTTACGTAGTCTCATAAACATATGTCATATAAACACATGTACCAACATCATCTCATGGTTATTGTCGACTAAGACCAAAAACACATTTTCTGTATATTTTGTTTTTTTAGTGCTATGTTTTTTAAGTTTTGTCTAGTTTTATTATTTTTATTATATCAGTTGTGAAATAAAAAATAATTTTCACAATTTATTTTTTACTTTAATAAAATTGATTGTAACTTGCTGAAAAGATCTAAACTGATGGGTAAGAAGCCTGAGAACCTGTTCCCAACCGCATAATGCAATAAATATCTACTTGGAGAAAAAAATCTTACATTTACCTTCATAATGAATAATTATTAATTGAATTAAAATTATTAATAAACAAAAGCCTTTTTAAGAAGGAAATGTGTATTACAAAATAAAGCCTGCAGGCAGCAGATAATCATAAAGCATGCAAAACTCTTGCACAAATGGAACTAAGATCTGCCCTGATGCAGATAAACTACAGAGGGGTCCTTCAATATTCACTCAGACTAGATTTAAAAAAACTCAAAATCACTTTCAGTCAGAAAACAAAACACCAGAGTTTCTGGCTGACAGTATCTGCAAAAGGGAGGTCTGCTCTAAGTTGAGAAAGGACAAAAATGCCCCGGGTATGGAGTTCCCCACTTCTCTTACACCCTTAAGAAAGGACATCATCACACCCCATGACTTCTGGTCACAACGTGTGTGTGTGTGTGTGTGTGTGTGTGTGTGTGTGTGTGTGTGTGGAGAGAGATTGAGAGAGAGAGAGAGAGAGACGAGACTGAACATTTGCTCTCACTTTGCGGAAAAAATATCGGGATATATATCGTCTATCGATATTCAGCTTAAATATATCGGGATATGACTTTTTGTCCATATCGCCCAGCCCTACTTTGACATTCAGCTTCAGTGAATCTGGGAAATGGGGCATTTAAATGAGTAGGTAGGTAAGTAGGAGAGATAAAGGACTGCTGCAGGGTTTGCATGAATTCTTTTGAGCGATTAAATAAATGCTACAAACTCCTCAACCTGCCACACCCAATCGATCATATTACATACTCATGTTGCACGCACAAGCGTTGTTCAAACCCACAGTACAGTACTTTAGTTTCTGTTCTACGCTTGGGATGCCAAACTTCTTCTTGCTGACTGAGGGAAAAACACACAGCTATAGACTTTTTGATGTTGCAGGCAAAATGGCGCCTAGAGAATATTTCACTTCCTGTAAGGATCATGTTGTTCAATTACAATGTTGGAACCAGCAGACAGAACTTTGTGTACATAATATTAGATCTGTGAACTACTAATCTGCCTATTTATAATTGTAGACCATGACTACAAGATATAATCAATAAAACTCAAAGCTTATAAACCCTGTAAAGTATGTGTTATTAAGGTTTGAACATTTTCTTGTTATTGAAGGTAGGATGAAGAAGAAATTGATCCTCGACGTGGACACAGGGGTTGATGATGCTCAGTCCATCATGGTGGCCTTGGCGGACCCTGATGTGGAGGTTTTGGGGATCACATGCTGCCATGGCAACACAACCCTGGAGAATGTGCTCAAGAACACACTGCGTGTCCTGAAAGTCTGCAACAGGCTGGATGTACGTTGTAAGATGGGTGTGACAACAGAAAATGATGCATGTCAATACAAGTTTGGTTAGGCTATGGTAAAAAGCTAGTACTGGGTCACACACTGAAGCAGTTCAGTACGTGTATGCTGGATTCATATTTTAGTATTTTACTGATTTAACTTCGGCTTTGCAGATATAACCCATACATGACGCTATATAAAGCTTTATCATGCTTAACAGATCCCAGTGTACCGTGGTTGTGCATCACCACTGCTGACCCTTAAACAACAACATAAAGACGATTTCTACGGGAAGGACGGGCTGGGCGATGTCCCAGATCCAGACGCTCCAGGCCTGGAGCTGGTGCAGAAGAAGAAAGCTGTGCAGGCCATGATAGATATTGTGAAAGAGAACCCTGGAGAGGTGAGACAAACACAAGGAGTTCATTTTGCTTGGTTTACTCAGCTAAAATGAAGTCATTTTTCTAGATAATAAGTCATTATTATGTGATAATAAGTCATTATTTAATGATAATAGGAAATTATTCTGAGATATCTTAGTCATTATTTTGGGAAGGTTTCTCCCATTGGTTTCATGTGGAGATATTTGATTGGATACCTAAAACTCTGCATGAACATAATTTTAAGATCACAGGGTACTCTAAGTACCTCTAACTCTTTGACTTCTGTCATCTTGTTTTTTTGATCATCATCCTCTGCTGATCTCACAATAAAGCCATTAAAAGATCATCAAAATGTGTGTTGCTCTGATGTTGCTGTCTGCAGGTGACTCTCGTGGCCACGGCTCCCCTCACTAACCTGGCTGTCGCAGTGCAACTGGCCCCTTCCATCTCTAAAAAACTGAAGGCGCTCTACATCATGGGTGGAAACATTAACTGTATGTTATCTGTTGTTCATTTTAAAATATTTATCCAATTGTGTAATTTCCATTGCTGCACTTGTATTACTGAGAATGATGACTGTGTGTGCAGCCAGGGGTAACATCACAGAGTGTGGAGAGTTTAACTTTGTGGGTGACCCTGAGGCTGCCTACGTTGTGCTGGACCGCTACACCTGTCCCACCTATATCGCCACCTGGGAGTTCACCGTCACGAACAGCCTGCCATGGGTGAGCCTGAACACATTACCCTTCATGTACCCTTCAATGCTTTAAATAAACTCACAAACAAGTAACACTCTCTCTTTTCCTGCTTCAGGCTTTCTGTGACCAGTTGATGGACCAAAAAACTGAGAAGGCCGCCTTCATGAAAAGGATTTCAGCCCTTTCAAGGGAGGTAAGAGTGTGCAGATAATGATGATATGAGGACAAAAGGAGTTTATTGTGTTGAAACTGATAAAACAAATGCATTTCATACCACATGCTTAACTAGGAGGTTATATATTGCAGGAATGCAACACTGAGCATGTTTGCTTGAGCAGATAACCACACAGTGTCTTCAGAAGGGTTATTAGGCACTCAGTGTTCTTACGGTGTCTCTTTATTGCATTTTCCTTGTGATTATACAGCATTTCACATATGTTTACGAGGGCTGGCACAAGTCAAAAGTAAAAACATAAAAGTACATAACAAACAGAACACATACCAACAAACTTTGTTATAAAACCCCCAAATGTGCAAATTGTTAAGATTTTGTGTTTGTGTTTTTATCCTGATATGATTGAGTGCTATGATAATAATCACTGTGTATCTATACATGCTTTTGTATAATAATAAATAAGGGGACAAAATTGAGACATTTGATGTTTGGGGGCCCTCTAGTGGCAGCTGCTTTGTTTGCTTATGCAATGATCCTCTAGTCCTGTCAGTGCTATAAGATTTTCAGTTACAACATTCTACATGTGTCTTCATGATGTGTTGTTCCTGCAGAAAGCCCAGTCTCAGGGAGGATTGTTCCTTTCCTGTGACACCTACGCCATGGTTGCTGCCATCGATGATTCATTCATAAAAGAGTCTGAAGAGGTGAGCATGTACTGCTTTTATGTCTTTAAAATATAAAACTTTTCAGTTAAAATCATTATCCCACAATTTCCTGTGTTCCTCCACCAGCTTGCAGTGACAGTGGAGGTGGATGGGACCTACACACGAGGCATGTTGGTGCTGGACTACATGCATCTGCTGAAGAAGAAAAACAAGGCCTTCATCATAAAGAAGGTTGACTTGGAGAAGTTCAAGCAAATGTTAATTAATTCATTGAAGTAGAGTGATACTGTAACAAGCTGAAGGCATGGATTTGGTCCCCAAAAATAAATAAAAATGGTGTGTGAAAACACAATATTACACAATATTACATGTACATGTACACAGTTATCTTGACATCGTCGTTCTTATTTTCATGGGTGATAATGGACAACATACAGAGAAGAGAATAGAACTGCTTAGTTTTTATATTTGTACAGTTAATGTGCATTTATATACTATCACTGTACTTTTAAGAGGAAATTTGGTGGCCATTTTGGCTTCTGAAACCATAATTTCTTGCAGTTTTAAAACAAAATCACCTGGACTCTTAAAGACAAAATCTCAGATGAGTTGTGAAAAGTCTTCATCACCATAATCAATCCAGTTGGTTTTTTTTTTTTTTTTTTTTTAACAATATGTTTATTGACATTTTACCCAAAACATGTGTGTACAGTGTATAGTTATAAACTCATAGAAATGTACATCGTCTATTCCAGACTACACTGACACCCAGGTGGTATACACAACATTTCAAACAAACAATTTTAGGTCAAAAGACTAAAAAGTAAAATAAACTAGATACATACAATATACAAAATAAAAAATTAAAATAAAATAAAACAAAACAAACCTCTCAGATAGTAACTCATATATTACAGAAATAGCGCAACAAATTGTTGTCTGAACAATCTTATTAAAAGGTAACTTCACCAACTAAACTCTCATTAGCCTCCCTAAGAGGTTTACATTGACCAGTACTCAGACCTCCTCTTCGTTCGCTAGCTCCACACCTTTCACAAACAAATCAAATGGTCCCCAAACCTTCTCAAAAAGTTCTTGCTTCCCTCTTTGTATATATGTTATTTTTTCTAAAGGAAAAGTTATTAACATTTGTCTGACCCAATATGTGACACTTGGTCTGCTGGACTTCTTCCAAAACAATGCTATTGATTTTTTTGCATGCAAAAGACACATATCTATCATTGTTTGTTCACTCTTGGTGTATTTGTGATTTTTGGGGTAGAGTACTAAAATAAAGAAAACTGGGCTTATCACAAGATCTTTTGAAATAATCTTTTCTATTGCTTTTTGAATTTCTTCCCAAAAAGCTTTGACCTTACTGCATTGCCACACACAATGGAATAGCGTCCCTTTTTCCTTCATACATTATATACATAGATCAGGAATATTACTATTATATTTATTTAATTTAGCTGGTGTGATATAAGTTCTCATTGTCCATTTATACTGTAACAGTCTCAATCTAGGGTTGACTGATTGGGAGTGAGCCTTTGTGCATATTGATCCCCAGTCCTCAGGGGAGATCTCTTTTCCCAGGTCTTTACTCCATACATTTTCTTTACAATCTGAATTTTCTGATGAGTTAGACATTAATACATCATACAGCTCTGAAATAGCACCTTTGCTTAAACTGTCCTTAGACATACATTTTTCCAAGGAGAAATTAAAAAAAATATTTTTTATCTATATCATACTTATGTTTAATTTCTTCAAATGACATCATATTATCTGAATTGGGCAAATACAAGTCCTGAATCTTTTCCAATCCCTTTGATGCCCATGTTCTAAATACAGCGTCTGCTCTCCCTGGAGTAAAGTGTTGATTTCCCCACACAGGACTGTACTGAGACAATATTTTAGGTTCTTTAATACAGTTTTTCACTTCGAACCACACCTTTATCATATTTTTAACAATTGGATTAGTAGTTTGTTTCATCAAATTCGACAATGTATCTGAATATAAGTATAGGGGTAGAGGCAAACTTAAACCCTCCGATTCTATTTCTGTCCATTGTGGACTATCCCTTGTTGCGAAGTAAAACTTGATGGTCCTTAGTTGTTCCGCCCAATAATACCAGGACATATTTGGACTTTTTAAGCCCCCCTTACTATATGGTAAATGTAGGAGTGATAAGCGAACTCTGGCACGGTTATTAGCCCATATAAATTCTGTGAATAACCTTCTTATCTTCTGAAAAAAATCATCAGGTGGAGGTAGTGGAATATTCTGAAATACATACAATATTTTAGGGAGTATATTCATTTTTATAATATTTATTCTGCCAATCAAAGATAGAGGCAGGGTAATCCACCTATTAATTGATTTTGTTATTTCTTCCTTCAAAGGCTCGTAATTAATTTTCAAGTGTCTCCAGATGTCTAACAGATTTAACTCTTCAATGAAATGATGAATGGTTGTTCTACTTCTATTATAAGTTTGATCAGTACCTGTAGATCTGTCCCTGACTGGATCTAGCGTACAGTTCCAGTCCCCAGCAATTATATACTCTCCTGGGAGGGATGCAAGTGTGAGAAATACATTTGTAAAAAAGCTGGGTTCATCTGCATTGGGGCCGTATATTTTAACCAAATTCAAGTTTACTGAAAGCGGCGATCCCTGGACTATCAAATATCTACCAAATTTATCCTCGATTACATTAGAAACCTGAAAGGGCACTGATTATCAATCCAGTTGTTTTAATTTATCAATGGCTGAAAACCTATGTAGTCTGACAGCAAATTTCCAGGGGTCAAAAGGTTTGAAGAGCTATCTTATTAGACACATTATAAGTACTTTTATTTACATATATTCATATCTATAACAGAGAATTGATGGTGTAATGTGTAAACTCAGGCCATACAAAATATTTGGCAATAATTAATGAGATGGCACACTCATAGATAATGGGTAAGATGTCAAATTTGAAGTTAGATTGGTTTGAGATGGAGGGAGTGAAAAGCAAAGGGGCAGGTCATCAAAGCTCAAAGCACCTATGTTCACAACTGCACTCATTGTTCACAATCTTGTCATTTGGTAGGTTTTGGTCTTTGTGCTCTTGCTAAACGCTCACTTTAGGGCTGGGCGATATATCGATATAAAAAATATATCGATATATTTTAAAATGTGATATGGAATTAGACCACGTTGTCACGTTGTCAGACTGTTAGGTAAGCTAACTGCTGAGTAATTAACTGATGTTACGGGTAACTTAACGTGCTAACGTTATGTTGGCTAACGTTATGTTAGCTAACGTTAACGTTGTCAACGTCGGCATGATTCATGTTAGCAAAACACAACGTTAATATTGAGTGTGGTTTTAGTCAGGATGGGTTGCTTGTTCTGTTCACAGGCAGCAAATCTTTATCATACCATTAACATTATGTTACTAACGTTACAGACACTTGTTGCTGAGTCAACCTAATGTACAGCTCAGTAATAGCGTTCACTTACGTTACGTTGTTATAACATAATTGTACTTGCTTGTGTAATAACGGTAGCAGTTTTGGTGAGTGGTAACAGCCTTACTGCCTTCTGAAAATATTAATTTAAAAGTTATAATGCAGCCTAACTTCTGGTCACAACGTGTGTGTGTGTGTGTGTGTGTGTCTGTGTATGAGTGTGTGTGTGTGTGTGTGTGAGAGAGAGAGAGACAGAGAGAGAGAGACTGAACATTTGCTCTCACTTTGCGGAAAAAATATCGGGATATATATCGTATATCGATATTCAGCTTAAATATATCGGGATATGACTTTTGGTCCATATCACCCAGCCCTAGGTGTGGATCATGAGTGCACTGGGATCTTGTGTTTACTTGTGCTTTATTATACAGATGTAGCTAGATATAACATGAGATTCACAGTAGAGAACTCACTGCCAAGGGCTGATTGTCATACAGTATACCACGCATTGGTAACAGCACAGTGTGGGTGAAAATTATTGCCACATTCCCCCTGATCTAGAAAAGCAAGGGTGATATGTTCCCAATTGCATGGAAAAAGAAAAAAACAATCATTAACACGTCAGATTAACAAAAAAGTTTTCATCCACACTGCCATTTTGTAGGATAGCAGCCATACGTAGACTCAAAGACAGGTGAATAAATCCCATTGCACTAAATGTACACTGTCGTACAGGCACAATTGTGAGTGCCTTGAGTTCTTCAAGACACGTTCTGATGCAGCCTTGCTAGAGATTTAATAAAGACCAAGGTGAGCTAGGGCTGGGCGATATGGACCAAAAGTCATATCCCGATATATTTAAGCTGAATATCGATATACGATATATATCCCGATATTTTTTCCGCAAAGTGAGAGCAAATGTTCAGTCTCTCTCTCTCTGTCTCTCTCACTCACACACACACACTCATACACAGGACACACACACACACACACACACACACACACACGTTGTGACCAGAAGTTAGGCTGCATTATAACTTTTAAATTAATATTTTCAGAAGGCAGTAAGGCTGTTACCACTCACCAAAACTGCTACCGTTATTACACAAGGAAGTACAATTATGTTATACCAACGTAACGTAAGTTAACGCTATTACTGAGCTGTACATTAGGTTGATAAAAGTGTCTGTAACATTAGTAACGTAATGTTAATGGTATGATAAAGATTTGCTGCCTGTGAACAGAACAAACAACCCATCCTGACTAAAACCACACTCAATATTAACGTTGTGTTTTGCTGACATGAATCATGCCGACGTTGACAACGTTAACGTTAGCCAACGTAACGTTAGCTAACATAACGTTAGCAAGTTAAGTTACCTGTAACATCAGTTAATTACTCAGCAGTTAGCTAACCTAACAGTCTGACAACGTTACAGTCTAAATTATGGATATGAACACAAACATAAAGTTAGGTTATTGAATATATTATTGATATTGGTCTAATTCCATATCACATTTTAAAATATATCGATATATTTTTTATATCTTTAATTCTTCTTCTTCTAAAGATCAATGAGAAACCTTGACGTTACACAGCAAAATGTTATTGATAAACTAGGGGTGACGTTGAGGCCGTTAAATGGAAATCTATTTTCCAGATCCTGCTAACATAGTTAGATCTTTCAGTCCTCCATTATGGTAATATCATCTATTAGCCTCTGAAACCTCTGGGTGTCATGTATCACTCTGCAATTAGATTTGTTTTCACTTTTTATGTGAGCTGACCTTGCCTCTGTGTCAGAAGAGAGAATCTCTGGCTTTTACTTTTTTTTTCCTAATAGATTATCATTATTAATCATCAAGTCCCACCAGGAGGTCTGCAATTTATCATACTTACATACAGCTCTAAATATAAGCCACCTTAGCTGTGAGAAATGTGCCTTGAACACAGAGCCCATGGTTTGTAAGGTAGATGAAAAGTGTTTCTGACCTTTAACGCCCAGTTTCACACTTAAGTACAAACTCAACTCCCATTCTAGGGTTCTTTCAATACACATGCTGCTGAGTAATGTAGCCCTGCGCTCAGATAACCTAGCATCCTCAGCCGTCCAATCTTGTCCATGAGCAGCGCGGAGACAATGTTGCCTAGCAACACAGCCAAGGTGCCCAGGAAACTGACAAAGTAGACCACGTAAGCATTGTTCTCATCGCTGACATCACTGAGTAGGCAACCCTCTTTGTTGTGCAGGAAAGTGCTGTTGATGAGCTTGCAGTTGACCAACCTATACTTGAAGAGGTCTGGGGTGAAAGGAGGGGGGCAGGGAGAGGTTGTAGAGGATGTTGAGAGAGAGAGAGAGAGAGAGAGGTGACAGAAATAGAGCAGGGTTGAAAGGGTCGATTAACACAATAAGCTTGTTGATGAGGATGGAGAAAAGATGCATACGGTGGCAATTAATTAATTAAAATTAATGTTGCAGAAGGCCCTTTTGCAACTGTAACTATAATCCTTTCAAGTGAAGGCTTTAAATGTGAAACACCTGCAGGAAAGTTTAGTTACCAACATCATGAAAGCAACAAAGTAGAGAGGATGAGAATGAATGAAAGAGGATTGCTGTTGTTTCATGTTTTTCTTAATAATAAATGTTTATTCAAAATGCAAGTATGTATGGCATTAATAAATAATGCAAATCACAATTTATTAATG